>NW_011628155.1:48498-52214 GCF_000512975.1 Sesamum indicum | reverse complement strand
GGTAGGGATGACACACGGCTTCGCTCCCAACATCATCAGCGAATCGACATGAGGAAAGACAGCAGTGCGTGTATCCCGTAGAAATTCAAGCCCAAGGATAAGCTTGAAGTCGTCCATTGCCACAACAGAAAGATTGGTCTTGCCCTCATAAGCACCAACCTTAATTAGCATAGACTTGGCTACACCGGCAATGGGTTGTGCAGCCGAGTTGATCGCCTTCACTCGCCCAACTCCTTTCTCCAGCACGAGCCCGAGTCTCGCCACTTCGGCGCTCGCAAGGTAGTTGTGAGAGGCTCCAGTGTCGATCATGGCTCGAATCGGCTTGCCATGAATCTTCACATCCACAAACATCAACCCTTTCTTCCTAGGAATCCGGGGCTGAACTTCTTCTTCTTTCTTCTCCGGCTGTTCTATAGTAAGAGCCGGGATGGTCTTTTCCGCAGGGGGTGGCACAACTCTCTTCGCCGCCACCGTAGAGAATGTGTTCCACCATTGGTTTACGGCCCCCAAGTTGTCCTCATCCTCCTCCGTGTCATTCTCACCACCTGCCTCTGCTTGTGGCTCCACACTCTTTGAGGACGACACCTTGTCGGTAAAGGTCGTTGCCAATGCATTCAACACCTGTCTCTTCGGGCAATCCCGATACATTGCGGACCATCTTTGAGGACGACGCCTTGTCGGTAAAGGTCGTTGCCAATGCATTCAACACCCGTCTCTTCGGGCAATCGCGATACCCATGCGGACCATCGCAGAAGAAACACCCTCTCCTCCTCTCGGGTGCTCCCTGTCTGTTCTCCTGGGGCCTGTTCCTGTCTGAACTGCCCTGTGAGCCATTCTGAGCGTGGGGTTTCTGGTCTCCCCCACCTCTGTTGAAGATATTCCTGAACGATTTCATCCCATTCGACTTATTCTGTGCAGGACCAGGCGTCGCTTGCCTATCCTTCCGAGTCTCTTGGTTGAAATCTGCCAGGCGCTCGGCCGCTATAATAGCCGAACTCAAATCGGTCACTCGTTGCCTCTGCAACTCGTTTCTCGCCCACTGTTTCAAGCCTTCCATGAAAGTGAACAGCTTGTCTGCCTCCGACATGTCTCGGATGTTCAGCATCAGCGCTGAGAAAGCTTTGACATATTCCCGCACGGAACCTGTATGTTCAAGCTTTCGCAATGCCCTCCTGGCATTGTACTCCACATTCTCGGGGAAGAACTGCTCTCTGATCGCCTCCCGTAGAAGAGCCCACGTGTCGAGCTGTATTTGATGAGCCTGGATTTCCGCAAACTTGGTCCGCCACCACAGCTTTGCGTCACCAGTTAGGTACATGGTCGCAGTCGCAACCTTCCTTGCCTCGTCCCGCACGTCTGCCGCAAGGAAGTACTGTTCCATGTCGAAGAGGAAGTTCTCGACCTCCTTCGCATCACGCTCACCGCTATAGGCCTTCGGTTCTGGTATTCAAAGCCTAGCACCGGGATCGTGAGCAACCATAGGCGTGCTACCCACTGCACGCTGGAGCAGTCCAATCTGAATGGACATTTGCTCCATGTCACGCCGCATATCGGCAATGCTGTCGTTTCCGAAGACGGCAGCCATTTCCTTAATCACATGCCGACATTCGTCCAACTCCGAATTCAGCACCGTGATCTCAGATTCCAGGGAAGAGACCTTAGTCTCCAATTCCGCCAACCGGGAGTGTCCGTCCTCCGGGTTCTCAGCTCTCTCGCTGGATGAAGCTGCGGCATGTCGCGGGCTTTCCGGATCTTGCCCCGATGCCTTCGCAGCAGTAGCAGTCGTACGCCTCGCCATCGTGGCACGAGGCTCTGATACCACCTCTCACGAGGCGCCTATCACACAGCGCGTCGTGTGGCTAGTAGTCCGCTGACTACGTCCGCCAATACCTCCGCTCGGCACTAATGCAGCGCGCCGAATATATCAGAGTCGGGAGGAACAATCACAAAACAGTAAATTGCGCACGCGGATTCAGAAAACCAAATTGCATTGAACTGAAAATGCGTATACAATGATCAACGATGCTAGAGCAAGGGGTTCGCCTTGAGGGGGACTCCAACACGTCACTAAACCAAGCTTCTTGAACTCATTCCCCCCTATAATAGGCTTAAAAAAATAAATCCTATTGCCTACACTAGACACTAGGAAAGCTGAAATTTGCAACTCAAGAGGCGTAACGTCCCCTTGAGGAATCTAAACAACAGAAAGCAAATAACAAAGCAGTAACAAAGCAATAAAAGGCCTACACCTAGGACTCTAAGACTAGTTGGTTGTCCAGCGTCTGTCGATGAAGGATGAGTGGTCGGCCATGTAGAACGGTTGAGTGGCCGAAGTGTGCGTCACGGGGCCTAGTGAATGGGCAGCCCGTGACACAAGGGCAAGAAGAAAGATGGGAGGAATTCACCTTTTGTTTAAGAACTTTTTTATTTTGATTGAAACATTTTTTGTTTGTAATCCCAAGATACTTGAGAAACTTGAGGAATCAGTTGTGATTTCATATGCTATGAATTAGGGGGTTTTGTGCATATATTGTTAAAGAAATGTCGTAAATGGTTGTTCATGTTTTTTGTGAAGACAGGCTGTAAATTGTGGACAGGATGTTATAAAATTGTTGATTTTATTATGAAATGAATGTTTCTCATTAACATGTTGAGAATGGTGCAGAAATGAATGTTTTTATTTTCATTATATTGTTGAAAAAGGTGCAGAAATGGCTGAAAAGGGTGCAGAAATGCTGCTGAAAATTCTTTATATTGTTGAAAAAGGTGCAGAAATGGCTGAAAAGGGTGTAGAAATGCTGCTGAAAATTTCTTATATTGTTGAAAAGGGTACATAAATGGCTGAAAAGGGTGCAGAAATGACTGAAAATTTATTTTTATTTTTATTCTATTACTAAATTAATTAACAATTGCAGTTTTAGGCTTTTAATATCATTCTTAAAATTCATTAACAGAATTCTTTAACAACATAACACATAATTCACAAAAGCTTCAAATTTGAGAGTCTCAATTTCATTATCAAAACCACCAAATGCCATTACAATTCCTCCATTTTATTTTTGCCCATATCTAACAACATAATGTAAGCCCCTACAAATCTAACAACTTGGAACGATTCATTGAATGATTCATCCAAAGACCACCAGCCGTTTACCCATCCAAAAACCGACCAACACAAACCATGATGCCACCAAGCAAACTTTAAGCCAAAATATCTTCTTCTTCAGCTGTTTTGCTTCGGTTTCCATTGCTTGAAGCTTGCGATGCAAACCGGGTATGACACACAAAGCTCTAGCACACATAGGTGGGTCATCCCATGTAAAAAATCGACATCCTCTACTCTGCAATTGAACAAAAAATAAGCCAACATCTACAAAACTTAAACTTAAACTTCAATTCTTACCTTATAATTTGCGCAAGAATAAAACCTTCTTCCGGGATTGTCATTGGTCCAAGAGGTTCTTAATGGAGCCCTAATGCCACAAAAGCAGTTTATCACACTGGTGGGGTCATTGCCCGACGATAAAGAAGACATTTTTTCTGTTTTTCTTCACCTGCAACTTCATTTGCAGCAGCAAAAATGAGAGAAACAGAGAGAGCCCTTACATACGGTGAAAAAAGCGGGAAGAGGAGCTCTTTTCCCGCCTAAAGCCACGTCATTGGCCATGTCATTCGCCACGCAAGCACCTACGTGTTTAAGTTGCGCACGTGGACGT
>NW_011628155.1:18712-37852 GCF_000512975.1 Sesamum indicum | reverse complement strand
TTCCAAAATAGACAAAAACGAGGAGACCATCTCCTAGAAACATTTGGAGTTCGACACTGACTGAGAGCAATTGGAAAGCAACCAAAATTGCAACCGAAGAGATATGCACATAGAGATTTGATGATGAAGCATTAACTCCTGCAAAATTAATAGCAACAGACAGTTATCAACATCTTCAGCAAAGAGGCTCCTATATAGGAATCTATGTTTGGTTTCAACTATCAATCTGGAGGTCCTCGTCCAGTGAACCATCATCAGTTTCTGCATCCTCTGTTTTTGCTTGGACTCTATTGTCTTATCTTATGCTTGCATAGTTCAGTTCTTTTGACCCCCAAGAAGCTACTTATTTTCTTGATTAAAATTACATATTTGTGTTATACTCTTGCAGAGAAATAATAGGATCTCGATAGGTTCTGAAAGTTTTACTGAGAATATGAAAGCCAAACTTGATTGATTGCGAGTGGAAGATGGTTCTCGAAACAGAGTGAAGGATTGAGTAAAGTCATCATGGGGTTTAGCATATACAAAATGACTCTAGAATGGTGAAGAGACTAAAAGAAGGATTCTTCTTTATACTATCATTTTTTTCGAAGAAGTGAAAGACCCTGTTATTAATGAATTTTTTAACATATTTTAGTATATCTCTAGCACCAATTTTGCATCCATCTAATTTTAAGAGAAAATTTTGAAATTGTTGCCTTAAGTAAGCCATTTTATTATGCTTGTTGCCTAATGAAACCAAAGAACAACTGCTGCCCCCTCTACTCCTTTGATTCCTCAATTCAGATGGAGCTAACTGTGACAATTTTATGGCTAACCCCACACGGTAGTAAAAAATCATGAACCTAGTTGAATGGATGACATCCCAATACTGAGTTTCCTGGATATTATAGGTTGGAGGAGTAAATCAATTACTCTCTGAATCTATTGAGATGCTAATGGTATTAAAAATCAGTTGTGAGCATGACAAATCTATTTTTCCTTTGTATGTCCCCAATTACAAGATCATTCTCACTTTATGGGCTCCTTGTGCAGTATCTATAATGCATAACCTGTATTCTTTCTATATCAATTGTGGTATGAGCTTTCATGGTATTCTTTGATATTGGATATTTGTCAAAGAAACTTACAGTTATATTGTAAATGTATACAAGCAGCATAAACTGTCATGATTTTCTTGATGCTGTATTGATTTGTGTATTTGATGTTGGTTAAGATGGAGGAAAAAGTTAAAGAAATTGTTGACATTAAGCAACGCAATCTGGCTGAAGAGAACCAGAAAACAATGGAGGTTCTAAAAGAATGGTACCATGTTCACTGTAACTTGCAAGGGCATTTTACTTTTATGGTGGTTTCTCAGTGTTAAGAAGAGTATGCACATTATTTCCCCCAGAAAAGGTGGAAGAAAAGATACCATGTTACTAGGCGGACATTATTTCTTTATCCCAGTTTGGAAATAACATTTTTTGTCCTTGCAATGAGGCAGAGAACGGATGTTGCAAGATCAGTTACGGTAAGCTCAAGAAAGTGTTTCCACTAGGCGGAAACTGCATGAATTTGCACAAAGCCAGTTGTTTGAGCTTCGTGCCCAATCAGGTTAAAGTGCTTTGTTTGTTTTTTGCTTTTTTCATTATTATTACATCCAGGGCACAAGTTAAGCAATTCAGGCTACTTTGCATTAAACTTTTTTAAAAGATTAGTTAATTGGGCCATCCTCTTGTTGTAGTTAACTCTATTGTTTCTGTAATCTCAGAGGAGGAGAGAGCTTCAAAACAATCAGAAGTTAATCTTTTAATGGATGAAGTCGAACAAGCTCAAACTCGTCTTCTTAGTCTCGAAAGAGAGAAGGTGAAACAACTTTTTATCTTGAAGATTTCTCCATGGCGGAATTAGTTAATGCTATTAGCCTGCTAACATTGTTGAAACATATAGGAGGTTGTCCACTGCGTATAAATTTGGATGTGCTTTGAAAGTATCTCATGTGTCTGATCCTGTGAGGATGTGTAGAGTTTGCCTTTAGCCATGCACAAGTCAGGTTTTTAATTGGAGTTCGGTGGGTGTCTCTTAGTTGTATACTGACAAGATTCATATGCTTCTCCTCTAGGAAAAAGGACAAAAAAATAAAAAATAAAAAATAAGAAGCTTAAAAATTTTTATTTTGCAGTTTGTGGCACCATTAATTAAGAAAAATACTAATATTTTTCTATCAAAAAGACCATTGACTTAGTATACATACTGAAATCTTTGAACCTTGATTATGTTAATCCACATTAATCTTCCCTATAACATTAGAACTGTTGAGCAAGTTGGGTTTTGGATGGATTAAGCCTTATGGTGATTTTCCAGCTAACAAATTGTGAATCCGTCAGATGTCTTTTTTACCATTTGTTAAGAAATTTCAGTTTTGAACTTGTTTGTGATGTTAGCCACACCGGTCATATAACTGGCAGCCAAGTTAGTTAGAATTTTCTAACGTGGTTCCGAAAAAGACTGGGTTCGTGTACTTCCTTAGCTCTCTGTCGAGTAGAAGAATGCTACTATCTAATGTGGGATGACTCTTTGGGAATTTAGTTGCATCATCAATTACAATGGATCAACTTATATTTAATGTACTTAACATTAAGATTATTCATCAAATACATCCTGGGAAATGGCAATAGTGGACTGTGAAGAAAGATGAGCTTACTATAAAAGCAAATTAAATAAGAGTGTTAGTGTTTAGTTTATCAGTGCAATGATGACATCCTGATTTCATTGCATGAAAGCACATAAAACTGATGTACTTTTGGCAGATGAAATCAACTTTGTAACTTCAATTAATCATATTAACCTTATCTCTCTGATAATCCTTCTGCATGTTGCTTCCTTGTACCAACCCGTTTTGGAGATTCGGGACTTACCAGCAATAAATTTGTCTTCCACGTACTCTCTGAATACTTTTTTCATGGTGTCAGATGGCTTTCACACGCTAATTGCATTCAAGGCTGGGTTTACTTCGCATACCAAGCTGTTTTAAAATTGAATATCTTGAAAATAAGTGCAACCAAGCTGTTTTAAAATCTGACCTCAGGCATCATATAATTTCGGGGAACTAGATCGAATACTCCCTCAGTTCCATATTGAACTGACATGGAGCTTTACATAGATTTTTTTTTAAACGTGCACCTACTTTTATTTGAACTCAAGACCTCTAGTAGGAAATTTGAAGGTCAATCCATTGGGTTGTCCCCTGGGGGACTCGAGTTTTACTTAGAGTAGAAAACGAAACTTTTAGGTAGGTTTACAAGTTTGTGCTTTGGTGTCCCAACAAATCTAATGAGAGTGTGCTTTTGGGAAGAGAGTTCCATTTAGGAAATGCCATATTATTTGTGTACTATCAGAAATGAAATATGAGTGTTCATTTGAGGCTGATTGATTATGTAACGATTGGGCTTCAACTTGCCTGCCGACGACGAAATATATTCTCCTAAAGTGTGCCTGTTTAGATATTCTAAGCTTCAAGTCGAAATGTTTTTAATTAACTATTCTATTACCTTCAGGGTCTTTTGCAGTCTCAGCTACAATTAGCTAACGAAGAAAGTGGACATAATAAAAGGTATTGCTCTACGTTCATCTCATGCGGTGAGGAGTTTCTCATTTTTAATATTCTGTGTGTTTCTGACTGCTAATATGAAGGAATCACCATAATGCATAAGATGTATATCTGTATCTTCCTTTGCGGAAGTTTCACCGTTGCGGTGGTGATAGTTTGGTAAACTATTATTTGTAATAGTATAGTATTTTTGACTGGTGGAGGCCATACTTCACTCTTTTTGAAAGGAGAAGCTGGATGATGTATCCTGTAAATTCAGCCAGGCTGAATTTTACAAACAGGATACATCATCCAGCTTCTCCTTTCAAAAAGAGTGAAGTATGGCCTCCACCAGTCAAAAATACTATAATCATACAAATAATAGTTTACCAAACTATCACCACCGCAACGGTGAAACTTCCGCAAAGGAAGATACAGATATACATCTTATGCATTATGGTGATTCCTTCATATTAGCAGTCAGAAACACACAGAATATTAAAAATGAGAAACTCCTCACCGCATGAGATGAACGTAGAGCAATACCTTTTATTATGTCCACTTTCTTCGTTAGCTAATTGTAGCTGAGACTGCAAAAGACCCTGAAGGTAATAGAATAGTTAATTAAAAACATTTCGACTTGAAGCTTAGAATATCTAAACAGGCACACTTTAGGAGAATATATTTTTTTGAGCATTGAAGCACAACTGAGCGATATTCAAGAACTTCACCCAATCCTTCTGCGTACCTCGCACAAAGTGCCGAAGGTAGTCCTCCAACATAGAATTAAAGCATTCTGTCTGACCATCGGACTGTGGATGATAGTTCGAGCTCATACAAAGTTTGGACCCTAGGATTTTGAATAGCTTGGTCCAGAAGGCGTCAGTGAAACGGGAGTTTCTTTGATGAGTTTCTTTGGCATAACAAACTCCACTTCGTCGATGGGTTTCTTTGATGCATCGACTTCAACCAGAATACGGGCATACGAGACCTGTTCCATCTTCATAGTCAAAGAGTCCATGACAATGGGAGTGCCAGGTCTCGAGCCAATTTTGCCAAGGGTATTCGGATGCCAACATTCGAAGGGCGGCAATGGAAGTGTGGCCCATACCGGCGTGAGACTGATGTCGTCCTCCTTGAACTCGAAGCATGCCGGCATATGCTTCAAAGGAACGACCGTCCGCAGACGAAGTATGGACCACCGCCCAGAATATGTTAGCTGTCCTCCTCCCGTGCGAAATGAAAAATCAACCAGCCACTCTCATGTTGCTGGAAGCTGGCTCCCCATGAATGGGACAGTGCACAGATTGCCTTGAGTTCGGGAAATTTGCCGATGAGGCAGAACCCCAATTTGGTTCAGACGTCTAGTAGGTCGTCGGAACCCAAAGTGAGAGAATCATCATCTACTGCGAATTTGTTGAGCTTGTTTTTAGCAGTGAGTTTACGGTTGGCGCTAAAAAGACCCGCGAAAGAGACCGATTTCTTCTTGGCATTTTCGATCACCGGCAGTTTTTCCTCCGGTCGGTTGTCGGTTGCGTTTGCTGCAACATTCTTTGTGATATGGGAGGGAGTAGCCTCCATGTCAGAAATGAATTCAGTAAAAGCCAAGGAACTGACCTTGCCGGCAATGGTGGTGGCGCTCGGTTGCTGGCCGGCCTGTTTGGTGGGCGGATGATGGACTGTTGCAGCAATAGTATTAGCAGTTTTGGCTGTAGCCGATGACCGGTCGGAGGGCTGGTCGGAAGCAGCATTTGCAGCAGTTTCATTGGCTTCTTGTTTTTTGCCATAGCTGGTTTTTGAGACAGATGGGGGTGTGCAGCAGTGGCAGAAGTTGCTGCAGAAAAATGCAGCACCAAAACAGGAAAGTGCTGCAGAAATTGCAGAAAACAGCAGGCAGGCAGGGAAAGTGCAGGCTTTGCAGTGCAGCAGGCAGTTTTAGTTGCTGCCAGAAATGGAAAAGTCCCACCTACGTCCGGGCAGCTTGGTTTGGTCGGCAAAAATGGTGGAAAAATGCACCGCAATAGCAGCAAAATGATGGCAAAACGAACAGCAACAGCAGCAACACGTTGGCAAGCTTCAGCCCGTGCAAATGGCTGCAAATTGCAACAGAATTTAAGCCCGTGTGCAGCTGAGTTTGGCCTGAGAAAATGGTGGAGAAATGCCCAGCTGCAGCAGGAAAACAGTGGCAAAAACGCACAGCAACAGCAGCAAAACGATGGCAAGCTGCAGCCTGTGGAACTGGCTGCAAATTGCAGCAGAATTTCGCCCAAACAAGCAGCAAAAACAGCAGAAAGCAGCAGAAACTATTTTACAACTTCGGTGGGGGCTTTTCAGCCGGCAAGACGACTTCAAAATCCAAAACCGTTCGGTAGAAACGATGAGCAACCGAAGGGAAAACGTTTATTCGGTCCGGAATTTGCAAAAACTTGAAGAAAAGACATGGAAGATTAAAACAAAGATGAGGCACTCTAGAGAGAAAATTTTCTAGAGAGAGAATCCTCTTGACCTCACTACTGAGAGGTGTTTCTTTTTTTTGGGTGAAATGTAAGTTTACTTCATCCAAAAATATTTACAGTGTACTCCGGGCAATACCCGGAGAGATACAAAAACCCACGCTAAAGATTAAGAAACAATCAAACCGTGTGGGAAAAGTGTCCAAAGCACCCTATACAATGTAACCTTGACTAAAACAATAAGCCTCTCGGGACAGGGCGTTGAGCCCTTGAAGATGACTTCATTGCGATGCCTCCAAACTGTGTACACCGTGCATGCCAAAGCGAGGTGTCGCGCTTTGTTCTGCACGGAGGAACCTGTTTTCTCCTTCTTGAGCCACTTGACCGCACTTTGAAGGGTTGACATACTCCGATTAATGCTAAGCCAGTGTTGGATGCGTGACCAAACGAAGTTGCTGCACGGGCACTCAAAGAAAAGGTGCTTGGCCGATTCCTTGGTGTTGATGCATAGTGAGCACAAATCCTCCTCTAAAATAAATGAGTACTTCGGCGGGATAAAAGCCTTCCAAATAGCCGCTTTCCAAGGCTGCCTCGCAAGTTTTGTTCTGAAGTACTCATAAGCTTTTGACGTTTGGAGACCCTTTGGGGTAGGCCATCTCGTCATTGTTCAATAGCTGCCTCCGAAGATCCAAATTCAGTGACCACTCTGTTGCGGATTTCGGCAAGCCATTGAAGGAGTGGAGAATCCCCCTTCTTCGGTTGCCAGTCCCAGATTGATGCATCTCTAAGGTAGACACCGTTGACCTACGACACCCATGTGTCTGCTTTGCGGTGGATGTTCCATAATGCACGAGCAAGTAGAGCCACGTTCCAAGACTGTATGTGTCGAATACCGAGTCCACCTTCTTCCTTGGGATGACAGATTTTCCTCCCAAGCGATCGGTGCCCTCCTAGAGTTCTATAGAAAATTCCTGCAAAATCGGTGGATTTTCTCGTTGACCGCCGCTGGAAGTGGGAAAACTTGGAGCTAATAGCACTCCACCCCCTGAATAACTGAACGGATAAGTTCCAGTCGGCCTGCATAAGATAAGGATTTGCCCGTCCACTTCGAAATGCAGTTGGCAATTTGATCCACAAACGGTGAGTACTTGGTGACCGAAAGTCGCGGTGCCTCTAGTGGAATGCCTAGGTATCTGACCGGCATCTCACCTCTCGCAAATTCCGTCCGAGCGAGAATCCCATCAAGCTCCTCATTTCGAATGCCCGCTGTGAAAATGCTTGACTTAGAGGTATTGACGGTGAGGCCGGATGCGTCCCTGAACTCTTGGAGATATTCCATTAAGATGTGGATAGATGGAAGGTCGCCACGAGAGATGTGGATAGATGGAAGATGCGGATGCGTCTCTGAACTCTTGCCGACGACCTCATGCTTTTCTCCTGTGGCGACCTTCCATCTATCTATATCTTAATGGAATGTCTCCAAGTGTTCAGGGACGCATCCGACCTCATCGTCAATACCTCTAAGTCAAGCATTTTCACAGCGGGCATTCAAAATAAGGAGCTTGACGGCATTCTCGCTCGAACGAAATTTGCGAGAGGTGAGATGCCGGTCAGATACCTTGGCATTCCACTAGAAGCACAGCGGCTTTCGGTCACCAAGTACTCACCGCTTGTGGATCAAATTGCCAACTGCATTTCGAAGTGGCGGGCAAATCCTTATCAGGCCGACTGGAACTTATCCGTTCAGTTATTCAGGGGGTGGAGTGCTATTGGCTCCATGTTTTTCCACGTCCAGCGGCGGTCATTGAGAAAATCCATCGACTTTGCAGGAATTTTCTATGGAACTTTAGGAGGGCACCGATCGCTTGGGAGGAAATCTGTCATCCCAAGGAAGGTGGACTCGGTATTCGGCACATACAGTCTTGGAACGTGGCTCTACTTGCTCGTGTATTATGGAACATCCACCGCAAGGCAGATACATTGTGGGTGTCGTGGGTCAATGGTGTCTACCTTAGAGATGCATCAATCTGGGACTGGCAACAGAAGAAGGGGGATTCTCCACTCCTTCAACGGCTTGCCGAAATTCGCAACAGGGTGGTCACTGAATTTGGATCTTCGGAGGCAGCTATTGAACAATGACGAGATGGTCTACCCCAAAGGGTCTCCAAACGTCAAAAGCTTATAAGTACTTCAGGCCGAAACTTGCGAGGCAACCTGGAAAGCGACTATTTGGAAGGCTTTTATCCCGCCGAAATACTCATTTATCTTGTGGCTTGGCTTGCGCGGTAGACTAGCTACGAGGGACAGACTTCGGTTCCTCCAAGAGGAGGATTTGTGCTCACTATGCATCAACACCAAGGAATCGACCAAGCACCTTTTCTTTGAGTGCCCGTTCAGCAACTTCGTTTGGTCATGCATCCGACACTGGCTTGGCATTAATCGGACTATGTCAACCCTTCAAAGTGCGGTCAAATGCTCAAGAAGGAGAAAACAGGTTCCTCCGTGCAAAATAAAGCGCGACACCTCGCTTTGGCATGCACGTTGTACACACTTTGAAGGCATCGTAACGAAGTCATCTTCGAAGGCTCAACGCCCTGTCCCGAGAGGCTTATTGTTTTAGTCAAGGTTACATTGTATAGGGTACTTTGGACACTTTTCCCACACGGTTTGATTGTTTCTTAATCTTTAGCGTGGGCGTTTGTATCTCTCCGAGTATTGCCCGGAGTACACTATAAATATTCTTGGATGAATTAAACTTACATTTCACCCAAAAAAAAGAAAGACCTCTCACTAGTGAGGTCAAGAGGATTCTCTCTCTAGAAAGTTTTCTCTCTAGAGTGCCTCATCTTTATTTTAATCTTCCATGTCTCTTCTACAAGTTTCTGCAAATTCCGGACCGATTAAATGTTTGCCCTTCGGTTGCTCATCGTTTCTACCGAACGGTTTTGGGTTTTGAAGTTGTCTTGCCGGCTGAAAAGCCCCCACCGAAGTTGTAAAATAGTTTCTGCTGCTTTTTGCTGTTTTTGCTGCTTTTTTGGCCGAAATTTTGCTGCAATTTGCAGCCATTTGCACAGGCTGTAGCTTGCCATCGTTTTGCTACTGTTGCTGTGTGTTTTTGCCATTGTTTTGCTGCTGCAACTGGGCATTTATCCACCATTTTCTCAGGCCAAACTCATCTGCACACGGGCTTAAATTTTGTTGCAATTTGCAGCCATTTGCACGGGCTGAAGCTTGCCACCGTGTTGCTGTTTGTTTTGCCATCATTTTGCTGCTATTGCTGTGCATTTTTCCACCATTTTTGCCAACCAAACCAAGCTGCCCGGAGGTAGGTAGGTAGCAACTAAAACTGCCTGCTGCACTGCAAAGCCTGCACTTTCCCTGCCTACCTGTTGTTTTTTGCAATTTTTGCAGCACTTTCCTGTTTTGGTGCTGCATTTTTCTGCAGCAACTTCTGCCACTGCTGCACACCCCCATCTGTCTCAAAAAACAAGAAGCCAATGAAACTGCTGCAAATGCTGCTTCTGGCCAGTCCTCCGGCCGGTTATCGGCTACAGCCAAAACTGCTAATACTGTTGCTGCAACAGTCTATCATCCGCCCATCAAACCGGCCGGCCAGCAACCGAGCGCCACCACCACTGCCGGCAAGGTCAGTTCCTTGGATTTTACTGAATTAATTTCTGATATGGAGGCCACTCCCTCCCATATCACAAAGAATGTTGCAGCAAACGCAACCGACAACTAACCAGAGGAAAAACTACCGGTGATCGAAAATGCCGAGAAGAAATCGGTCTCTTTCGCAGATCTTTTCAGCGCCAACCGTAGACTCACTGCTAAAAACAAGCTCAACAAATTCGCAGTAGATGATGGTTTCCTCACTTTGGGTTCTGACGACCTACTAGACGTCTGAACCAAATTGGGGTTCTGCCTCGTCGGCGAATTTCTCGGACTCAAGGCAATTTGTGCACTGTCCCATTCATGGGGAGCCAGCTTCCAGCAACACGAGAGTGGTTGGTTGATTTTTCGTTTCGCACGGGAGGAGGACAACCAACATATTCTGGTTGATGGTCCATACTTCGTCTGCGGACGGCCGTTCCTTTGAAGCATATGCTGGCATGCTTCGAGTTCAAGGAGGACGACATCAGTCTTACGAGGGTATGGGCCACACTTCCATTGCTGCCCGTCGAATGTTGGCATCCGAATACCCTTGGCAAAATTGGCTCGAGACCTGGCACTCCCATTGCCATGCACTCTTTGACTATGAAGATGGAACGGGTCTCGTATGCCCGTATTCTGGTTGAGGTCGATGCATCAAAGAAACTCATCGACGAAGTGGAGTTTGTTATACCAAATGGCATAACCCGAAAGGAGCCGGTGGTTTACGAATTCACCCCCAAATTCTACATAGCCTGCAACAGATTTGGGCACTTGCAAGAGACATGCCAAGGTCTACCCTATGGAAATCACTTGTTTCGGAATGCCACGATACCCTTTTGGCCAGACATCAAGAAGGAGAAAACAGGTTCCTCCGTGCAGAACAAAACGCGACACTTCGCTTTGGCATGCATTGTGTACACACTTTGTAAGTATCGCAACGAAGTCATCTTCGAGGGCTCAATGCCCTGTCCCGAGAGGCTTATTAATTTAGTCAAGGTTACATTGTATAGGGTCCTTTGGACACTTTTCCCACACGGTTTGATTGTTCTTTATCTTTAGCGTGGGCTTTTGTATCTCTACGGGTATGCCCGGAGTACACTATAAATATTATTCTTAGATTAATGAAACTTACATTTCACCCAAAAAAAAGAAAGAGCTCCCAAGAATGTTCTCTCTAGAAAGTTTTCTCTCTAGAGTGCCTCACCTTGGAATCGCTCTTTTACGACTTTCCTTCAAGTTTCTGCAAGGTTTGCTCCGACCAAAATCCCTTCCTTGTGATGCTTGTCGTTTCTACCGAACGTTTTTGGGGTTTTGAGGTCGTCTTGCCACCTGGTAAGCCTCTCCCATTTGTTTGAAGCTAGACCAACCGTCATTTTCCTCTCCAAGCAGATGCATCACCTTCCTTGTTGCTTGGAGAGTGTTTTGCTGCAAAAAACTCTCTGTTTCACCGTCATTTTGCTGCATAAACAACTACCTGTTGTTGCTGGCCATTTCCTCCACTTTTTCCGGCCAAGAACAGCTGTCCGGAGGTACGCAAGGGATTTCTGTTTTTGGGCGCTGCAAACTCTGCGAACAGGCTGTGCAGACTGCAGTTTCCCTGCTGCCTGCTGCTGCACAGATTTTCGTTTTCGAGCCTGCAGCAGACTGCCACTACTGCTCATTCTGATTTTGGCTGGAAATACTGCAATGGCTAAGTCAAAGAAAGTAAAGCAACATGCTGATACTTCCACTGCCGGTCAGCCAAAGACAGCCGGCCAGTCACCGACGGCCGATGACCCCACCTAAACTGCTACCACCAAACCGGCCACCAAGCAGGGCACCACCACCGCTGCCGGCAAGGTCATATCCTTGGCTTTTAATGAATTCATTTCTGACATGGAGACCACTCCCTCCCATATCACAAAGAATGTTGCAGCAAACGCAACCGACAACCGGCCGGAGGAAAAACTGCCGGTGACCGAAAATGCTGAGAAGAAATCGGTCTCTTTCGCGGGTCTTTTCAGCGCTAACCGTAAACTTACTGCTGAAAACAAGCTCAACAAATTCGCAGTAGATGATGGTCCCCTGACTTTGGGTTCCGACGACCTACTAGACATTCGAACCAAATTGGGGTTCTGCCTGGTCGGCTACGTTGCCGGCAAATTTCCTAGACTCAAGGCAATCCGTGCACTGTCCTATTCATGGGGAGCCAGCTTCCAGCAGCACGAGAGTGGCTGGTTGATTTTCCGTTTCACACGGGAGGAGGACAACCAACGTATTCTGGCCGGTGGTCCATACTTTGTTTACGGACGGCTACTCCTCTTGAAGCATATGCCGGCATGCTTCGAGTTCAAGGAGGATGACATCAGTCTCACGCCGGTATGCGTCCCACTTCCATCGCTGCCCGTCGAATGTTGGCATCCGAATACCCTTGGCAAAATTGGCTCGAGACCTAGCACTCCCATTGCCATGGACTCTTTGACTATGAAGATGGAACGGGTCTCGTATGCCCGTATTTTGGTTGAGGTCGATGCATAAAAAAAACTCATCAACGAAGTGGAGTTTGTTATGCCAAATGGCATAACCCGAAAATAGCCGGTGGTTTACGAATTCACCCCCAAATTCTGCACAGCCTGCAACAGATTTGGGCACTTGCATGACATGCCAAGGTCTACCGGCCCTTCCCCCCCGCAGCTGTCTGTGCCACTGCCATCCCTGCTGCTGCACTTGTTAAGCCGGCAGAGGCAGCAAAGAAAAAGCTTGCTAAATGGATGGTTGTGCAGAGGAGGAACAAGGGCAAAGCTACAGTTACTGCAACCAAGCTGGCAGTGGAGGCGCAGCAATCGACTTCTCCACCGGCGGGCAAGGTGGAATAGGGACGGCTAACCATGAAGGCTCCATAGCCTAAGGATAAGGAGGTTGCTTCTCCGGCATATTCAGAGTGCTCATCAACGGATTCCCCGACGACCACGCAACACGCAATGCAGGGAACAAAACTGATGAGATTGCAACGACCTGCAGCAAATCGAAGAAGCAGGCCGGAGGGGAGTCCCCCCCCTATCCCCATGAAGATTGGATTTTGGAACTTGAGGGGCTTTAGCTTCTCAAACACAATGTGGTTGCCCACCTCATTAAGAATAACCGGCTTTGTTTCTTGGACATTTTGGAGACAGCTTGCAGCATCATCTATGCCGAAGATTTTTAGCCGCTCAATTCTGGGATGGTGCCAAACCAACAACTTTGACACCATCGCTGGCGGACGCATTCTTGTGGTTTGGGACCCGGCAGTCATTGACCTACATCCCGTGGATATATCGCCCCAAGTGATCCACTGCCGTGCCATGAATAAGTCCTCTCAACTCTCCTTCTATTCTCATTTACATATATGGTCTGTAATCTGTTGTCAATAGAAGGAGCATGTGGGAGAAGCTTTCTGATTTGGGACTAGCACTGAGCATGCCATGGCTTATTATGGGCGATTTCAATTGTGTGAAATCTCCCGAGGAGAAGTAGCTTGGAGTGGCCCCGACTTGGTATGAGTTTAAGGATTTTGTGGACTGCTGTGTAGCGCTTGGATTACTCGATGTTCCCACTATGGGCTGCTACTACACATGGTATTCCAACAACGAAAGCAACCCTGTATGGTGCAAGGTCGATAAGGTCTTATACAACAATGAATGGTTTCAGGTCAATTTGCATTGCAACACCCATTTCAACCCATCGGGATGCCTTTTCGACCACTCTCCGGGTATTATTTCTATCTTTGATTATGCACCCACTAAGCCAAAATGATTTTGCTTTTTCAATATGTGGGCAGATCATAATTTCTTAGCTACTGTTGAAGCAAGATGGAACTTGAGCGTGGAGGGAACGCCGCAATTCAGCCTTTGTAGGAGACTGAAAGCACTTAAAAGCGCGCTCAAGGTATTTAACAAGCAGCACTACAGCCACATCTCTACCAGGGCCAAAGAGGCTGAGCTTGCACTACAAGATGCCCAGAGTCAACTTGAATCCAATCTGTGAGATGTGATGCTCCGAGACTCTTTGGGAGATCTTAGGAGGAAGGCCGTTTTTCTTGACGAGGCCGCACGACACTTCTTCTATCAGATAGCCAAAATCCACTTTCTTAAAGAGGGGGACCGCAACACCAAGTTCTTCCACGACATGCTGAAGAGGAATGTCGCAAGGAATTCCATTGAGACAGTCACTTGGGCGGACGGGACTATTATCACTGCTGCCGAGAATATTGCCCAAGAGTTCGTCGATTACTACACATCATTCTTGGGCACCGAGGCTCACACCCTCCCTGTCAATGATGGTGTGTTTGAATAGGGCCCCATACTCTCCCCCGAGCATAACGTGGAGCTTTGTCGGGCAGTCACGACGTTGGAGGTCAAGGATGCCATATTCCATATTAGCGACAACAAGGCTCCCGACCCAAATGGATATTCCTCGTGCTTTTTCAAGAAAGCATGGAACATTGTGGGTGATTAAGTTTGTAGGTCCGTCTTGGATTTCTTTAGGAGTGGGCGGATGCTACGGCAGCTCAACCACACTATCATTGCCCTCGTGCCGAAATTAGATCATTCCACCTCTATTGCGGATTACCGATCGATTTTGTGCTGTAATGTCATCTACAAGGCAATCACGAAAATCATCTCAGATCGGCTTGCGCCCGCTTTGGAGCACTTGATTGACCGATGCCAAGCTACGTTTGTTGGAGGCCGTAATATCACGGATAATATTTTCTTAGCCAAAAAAATGGTGGGGTAGTACTTGAGGTAATGGATTTCACCTTGATGTACTATCAACGTCGACCTACGCAAGGCGTTTGACTCGGTCTCATAGACATTTCTCGCCTGATTACTTCACGGGTATGGTTTTCCCCCACTGTTTATATCTTGGATTATGGAATGCATTTGCAATTCATCTTTTTCAGTGGCTTTGAATGGCTCCCTTCATGGGTTTTTCCGTTCAGTTATTCAGGGGGTGGAGTGCTTTTGGTTTCAAGTTTTTCCACTTCCAGCGGCGGTCATCGAGAAAATCCACCGACTTTGTAGGAATTTCCTATGGAACTCTAGGAGGGCACCGATCGCTTGGAAGAAAATTTGCCATCCCAAGGAAGAAGGTGGACTCGATATTCGGTACATACAGTCTTGGAATGTAGCTTTCCTTTCCCGTGTATTATGGAACATTCACCGCAAGGCAGACACGTCGTGGGTGCAGTGGGTCAATGGTGTCTACCTTAGAGGTGTATCAATCTGAGACTGGCAACCGAAAAAGGGGGATTCTCCACTCCTTCAACGACTTGTCGAAATTCGCAACAGGGTGGTTACTGATTTTGGGTCTCCGGAGGCAGCGATCGAACAGATGACGACATGGTCTACCCCAAATGGAGTACTTGGTAAAATGGAGGGGATGCTACAGCGAGGAGAACACTTGGGAGCGGGTGACGAAACTCAAGGCGTTTCTACAACTTGTCGAAGCTTATCATGCTTCCCATGAGCCGAGGACGTCGTCATCTCAGTTGGGGGAGGGTGTCACGGGCTGCCTGCGCACTCTACACCTTTAACGCACACTTCGGCCACTTAACTGCTCTACACGACTGACCAATCAACCTTCGCTGACAGACGCTGGACTTCCGCAATTTTAGAGTTTTAAGTGTTGGTCTTTATTTTCTCTTTGTTACTTTGCTTTGTTTTGTTTAGATTGCTCCTGGGATGTTAGGCCTCCTGAGGTACATTTTTCAATCTTCTTAATGTCTACTGTTTTTAATAGAATTTATCTTTTTAAACCTATTATATGGGGGAATGAGTATAAGAAGCCTGATCTAGTGACGTGTTAGAGTCCCCCTCATAGCGGTCCCCTTGCTCTACCGTCGTTTATTGTATATGCATTTTTCAGTATAAATAAAAGCTCCTTTCTTAAATTGCGTGTACAATTTACTGTCGTGTGATTATTCCTCCCATTTTGTGATTCCTGTCAGCGCACTGCGTTAGTGCCGAGCGGGAATGTGTTGCGATTTGCAGAAGTAGTCAGCGGACTACTAGCCACACGGTACGCGTTGGGGAAGGCGCCTCGTGAGGAACAAATCGAAATGACAAAGGGTTGAATTTTAGCTAATCGTGGCAGCAGTGACACTCTACCGCTTACAATACCCCGTCGCGTATCTAAGTCATTTGCAAATGATTCTACCCGCCGCTCGATGGGATTGTATTTCAAGGCGGCCAGCGCGGCTCGTCTTCCGCGATGGTTTGGCTAACGACACGTGCCCTTGGGGACCCTGGGGCCCCTACGGCGGGTCGACAAGCGGACGGTGGGCGTATGCGTCGCTTTTAGCGCAAATATTAACTTAGAAGCGTTGAGTCATAATCCGGCGCATGGTGGCTTTGCGTCACTGGTTTTTCAACCAAGCGCGAGGACCAATTGTGCGAATCAATGGTTCCTCTCGTACTAGGTTTAATTACTATTGCGACGACGTCATCAGTCGGGTAAAACTAATCTATCTCACGATGGTCTAAACCCAGCTCACGTTTCCTATTGGTGTGTGAACAATCAAATACTTGGTGAATTATGCTTCACAATGGTAGAAAGAGTCGTCATCGAAGGATGAAATAGCAAAGTCACTATGAATGTTTGGTTGCCACAAGCCAGTTATCCCTGTGGTAATTTTTCTGACACGTCTAGCTTCAAATTTTAAAGGTCTAAATGATCGTTAGGCCACGCTTTCACGGTATGTATTTATACTGGAAATCAGAATAGAAATGAGCATTTACCCTTCTATTCCACACGAGATTTCTATTCTCGTAGAGCTCATCTTAGGACACCTACGTTATCTTTTAACAGATGTGCCACCCCAACTAAACTCCCCACCTGACAATGTATTCCGCCCAGATCAGCCCGTCAGAGCGTGCCTTGGGTCCAAAAGGAGGGGCGGTGCCCCGCCTCCGATTCACAAAATAAGTAAAATAACGTTAAAAGTAGTGGTATTTCACTTTCACCTTTCGGCTCCCACTTATCCTACAACTCTTAAGTGATTTCACAAAGTCGGACTAGAGTCAAGCTCAACAGGGTCTTCTTTCCTCGCTGATTCCACCAAGCCCATTCCCTTGGCTGTGGTTTCGCTGGATAGTAGATAGGGACAATGGGAATCTCGTTAATACATTCATGCTCGTCTCTAATTAGATGACGAGGCATTTGGCTACCTTAAGAGAGTCATAGTTACTCCCTCCATTTACCCGCACTTGGTTGAATTTCTTCACTTTGACATTCAGAGCACTGGGCAGAAATAACATTGCGTGAGCATCCGCAGGGACCATCACAATGCTTTGTTTTAGATTGTACACATTCCAATTACAAGACTCGTAGAGCCCAGTATTGTTATTTATTGTCACTACCTCCCCATGTCTCACGAGGCGCCTATCACATAGCGCGTCGTGTGGCTAGTAGTCCGCTGACTACGTCCGCCAATACCTCCGCTCGGCACAAATGCAGCGCGCCGAATATATCAGAGTCGGGAGGAACAAATCACAAAACAGTAAATTGCGCACGCGGATTCAGAAAACCAAATTGCATTGAACTGAAAATGCGTATACAATGATCAACGATGCTAGAGCAAGGGGTTCGCCTTGAGGGGGACTCCAACACGTCACTAAACCAAGCTTCTTGAACTCATTCCCCCCTATAATAGGCTTAAAAAAATAAATCCTATCGCCTACACTAGACACTAGGAAAGCTGAAATTTGCAACTCAAGAGGCGTAACGTCCCCTTGAGGAATCTAAACAACATAAAGCAAATAACAAAGCAGTAACAAATCAATAAAAGGCTTACACCTAAGACTCTAACACAGTTGGGTGTCCGTCGTCTGTCGATGAAGGCTGAGTGGTCGGCCATGTAGAACGGTTGAGTGGCCGAAGTGCGCGTCACGGGGGCCTAGTGTGCGGGCAGCCCGTGACATTCTCCCCCACCTGAGATAGCGACGTCCCCGGCGCTACGGAAGCATGGTACGCTTCGCCAAGGGGTAGAAACGCCTTTAGGTTCGTCACTCGCTCCCAAGTGTTCTCCTCGCTGCTGCATCCCCTCCATTTCACCAAGTACTCTGTGTGGTCTTTCTTCGCGGTACTCGTCACTCGGTGATCTAGGATCGCTTCAGCCACCGTCTTCTCCGTCTTCTTCAATTCGAGTTGTGGGCGGCTGGGTTGATTGCGGGTATCGTCTTCCCTGTCTGCTGAATACTTCTTCAATTGGCTGACATGGAAGACGTTGTGGATCTTCCACCACGGCGGCAGCTCCACCTTGTATGCTACCGTCCCAATACGCCTAAGGACCGGCAAAGGACCAACATATTTCTGCATCAACCGAGGATCTCTCCCCCTTGATGACTTTGACAATCTCGGATCCGGGACCTTCACCAGCACCAGGTCTCCCGCATTGAACTCAACGAAGCGGCGATTCTGATCTGCATACTTCTTCATCCGCTTCTGGGCTGTCTCCAGGCAACTTTTAGCGATATCAACATTCTGCTTCCACTCCTGGGAGAAACTTCGAGCAAGAGGGGATCTCACACTTTGTGGGATGTCAAGAGTGTGAGGAAGGAGCGGCTGCTGTCCAGTGACGATTTCAAAAGCGCTCTTGTTAGGCGAAGAGCTCTTTTGAGCATTGAAACACAGCTGAGCGACATCCAGGAGCTTCACCCAATCCTTCTGCGTACCTCGCACAAAGTGCCGAAGGTAGTCCTCCAACATAGAATAAAGCGGTTCTTTGAGCATTGAAACACAGCTGAGCGACATCCAGGAGCTTCACCCAATCCTTCTGCGTACCTCGCACAAAGTGCCGAAGGTAGTCCTCCAACATAGAATTAAAGCGTTCTGTCTGACCATCGGACTGTGGATGATAGCTCGAGCTCATGGAAAGTGTGGACCCGAGGAGTTTGAACAACTCGGTCCAGAAGACGCCAGTGAAACGGGAGTCACGATCACTGACAATATCTTTCGGCAGTCCCCAATGTTTGACGATGTGCTTGAAGAAGAGATGAGCCGTCCCTTCTGCTGTAATGTGTTTGGGTGCTGCGATGAATGTAGCATATTTTGACAAACGATCTACCACGACTATAATAGAGCCTAAGTCCCCGACTTTAGGCAATCCAGAGATGTAATCCATGGAGACGCTCTCCCATGGACGCTTTGGGATGGGAAGTGGTTGCAGCAAACCAGCCTTCTTCTGATGGTCTGCCTTGTCCTGTTGACAAATCAAGCAAGTGCGGACATACGTTTCGACATCGTCCCGTAGTTGTGGCCAATAGTAGGCCCTCTTCACCAAGGCAAACGTGCGCTCCTGTCCTTGGTGTCCCGCCCAAAGTGTGTCGTGGCATTCGGAAAGAAGTGATTTCCGTAGGTCCCCGCCTCTCGGAATATATACGCGGTTTCCCTTGGTCATCAACAATCCATCCTCGATCCAAAAGTGTCGAGCCTTGCCCTGCTCGA
>NW_011628155.1:0-16958 GCF_000512975.1 Sesamum indicum | reverse complement strand
CCCCCCCCCCCCCCCAAAAAAAAAAAAAAAAGAAAGAAAACTTTTTAAAAGTTTGAAATACATTGGACACTCCATCAGAGTGTCATTGGGATTATCCATTTGTCTTTTTAATTTTAGAGCATGCCATACACCATTTCATACATTCATTGGATTCGGGTTGCTGTGTCTCACATGTGCCATTGGACAGGATGAGTTTTTGGAGTGTTGGATTATTGGTGGGGAGGATCTCCCTCGCCTGGCAGTTTCTGATAAACTTGAGGATCAGACTAGCACATTTAGTGGACAGATTCTTAGTAGACATGTAAAACACCATTGGGATATGTTCCTGAAAAGCCAGTTCTTAAAATTGCTGGTCTGGAGATGGACAATGATAACAAATCCAAAGGAGTGTGGGGGGTACAATTTTTTTACTTTTGCCTACTAACTAAAAGAGACGGACAAATATGATAAGGGGAGATGGTTTGCTCCCAAGTAATTGTGGTTTATGCATGCAAAATCGCACAGAAGAAATATTTAATAACATTTATGAATATAGGAAAAGTATTTGCTGTTTGGAGATTGCCTAGTATTGCCCCTTAGTCACACAACAGTTTGCTATTATTCATCTAGTTGAGACCTGTACTGCATGAAGACTAACTCTATTAACGACATTGTTGCATACACCAGTTCAGTTCTTGTAAACATGACCTGAATAGCCATTTGCCTCTCGTGTAGTTGTACCTTTTTATCTGGTTTTACATTGTTGTATGATTCTTTACTTTATGGAGATTAAGGGAGTTGGATTTAATTGATTATCAGGCTGTGCCTCGATAAACAGTATGTTGGTTAGATCAGACTGATTCATTCATACCATTTTCATGGTAAACTATGTACATGATTATGGTAAAGCAACTAATCAAGGTTCTAAATCGAATCAGCTTGCCATGAATCTTCACATCCACGAACATCAACCCTTTCTTCCTAGGAATCCGGGGCTGAACTTCTTCCTCTTTCTTCTCCGGCTGCTCCACAGTAAGAGCCGGGATGGTCTTTTTCGCAAGGGGTGGCACAACTCTCTTCGCCGCCACCGTAGAGAATGTGTTGCACCATTGGTTCACGGCCCCCAAGTTGTCCTCATACTCCTCCGTGTCATTCTCACCACCTGCCTCTGCTTGTGGCTCCACACTCTTTGAGGACGACGCCTTGTCGGTAAAGGTCGTTGCCAGTGCATTCAACACCTGTCTCTTCGGGCAATCCCGATACATATGCGGACCATCGCAGATCAAACACCCTCTTCTCCTCTCGGGTGCTCCCTGCCTGTTCTCTTGGGGCTTGTTCCTGTTTGAACTGCCCTGTGAGCCATTCTGAGAGTGGGGCCTCTGGTCTCCCCCACCTCTGTTGAAGTTATTCCTGAACCATCTCGTCCCATTCGACTTCTCCCGCTCAGGACTAGGCGTCGCCTGCCTATCCTTTTGAGTCTCTAGGTTGAAATCGGCCAGGCGTTCGGCCGCTATAATAGCCGAACTCAAATCGGTCACTCGTTGCCTCTGCAACTCGTTTCTCGCCCACTGTTTCAAGCCTTCCCTGAAAGTGAACAGCTTGTCTGCCTCCGACATGTCTCGGATGTTCAGCATCAGCGCTGAGAAAGCTTTGACATATTCTCGCACGGAACCTGTATGTTCAAGCTTTCGCAATGCCCTCCTGGCATTGTACTCCACATTCTCGGGGAAGAACTGCTCTCTAATCGCCTCCCGTAGAAGAGCCCACGTGTCGAGCTGTATTTGATGAGCCTGGATTTCCGCAAACTTGGTCCGCCACCACAGCTTTGCGTCACCAGTTAGGTACATGGTCGCAGTCGCAACCTTCCTTGCCTCGTCCCGCACGTCTGCCGCAAGGAAGTACTGGTCCATGTCGAAGAGGAAGTTCTCGACCTCCTTCGCATCACGCTCACCGCTATAGGTCTTCGGTTCTGGTATTCGAAGCCTAGCACCGGGGTCGTGAGCAACCATAGGCGTGCTACCCACTGCACGCTGGAGCAGCCCAATCTGAATGGACATCTGCTCCATGTCACGCCGCATATCGGCAATGCTGTCGTTTCCGAATACGCCAGCCATCTCCTGAATCACCTGCCGACATTCGTCCAACTCCGAATTCAGCACCGTGATCTCAGATTCTAGGGAAGAGACCTTCGTCTCCAATGTTATCAGAATTCCACAAAACTTGACTCAAACGTAGGTCTATACGCATGCATTTGTGCGGTAAATTTGCTAAGCGTAATAATAAGTACAAATTAGTACAAAAGGAAGACAATCTGATACCACCTCTCACGAGGCGCCTATCACACAGCGCGTCGTGTGGCTAGTAGTCCGCTGACTACGTCCACCAATACCTCCGCTCGGCACTAATGCAGCGCGCCGAATATATCAGAGTCGGGAGAAACAAATCACAAAACAGTAAATTGCGCACGCGAATTCAGAAAACCAAATTGCATTGAACTGAAAATGCGTATACAATGATCAAAGATGCTAGAGCAAGGGGTTCGCCTTGAGGGGGACTCCAACACGTCACTAAACCAAGCTTCTTGAACTCATTCCCCCCTATAATAGGCTTAAAAAAATAAATCCTATCGCCTACACTAGACACTAGGAAAGCTGAAATTTGCAACTCAAGAGGCGTAACGTCCCCTTGAGGAATCTAAACAACATAAAGCAAATAACAAAGCAGTAACAAAGCAATAAAAGGCCTACACCTAAGACTCTAACACAGTTGGGTGTCCGTCGTCTGTCGATGAAGGCTGAGTGGTCGGTCATGTAGAACGGTTGAGTGGCCGAAGTGCGCGTCACGGGGGCCTAGTGTGCGGGCAGCCCGTGACACCATGTCAGGATTGGTAAATTGCGCGCCTGCTGCCTTACTTGGATGTGGTAGCCGTTTCTCAGGCTCCATCTTCGGAATCGAACCCTAATTCTCTGTCACCCGTCACAACCATAGTAGGCCACTATCCTACCATCGAAAGTTGATGGGGCAGGAATTTGAATGATGTGTCGCCGGCACGAGGGTCGTTCGATCTTTCGAGTTATCATGAATCAACGCAACAACGGGCAGAGCACACCAATTCGTTATGTATGGATGATGAGATTCCATGGATACAGAGCCAATTCCAATAGACTTATTGGAGGGTCCCATTGGCGTGCATCCAGTAGGAATTGAACCTACGAATTCGCCAATTATGAGTTGGGGGCTTTAACCATTCAGCCATGGATGCTTAGCAGGGATCCTCGTACATGGTGAATAACCAAATTCCAATTGAAATAAAATCTTTAGGATAAATCAATACAATTTAGGAGGAATCAATGAGAGGACATCAATTCAAATTCTGGATTTTCGAATTGAGAGAGATATCGAGAGAGAGCAAGAATTTTGCCGACCTTTTATCTAATAAATGCATCCCTTGTAGAAGTCGGGGTTTGTTGCATGTATTAGCTCTACAATTACTACAGTTATCCGACTAGTAAGTACCATCAAACGAACTGTAACTTATTTAATGAGCCATTTGAAGTTTCACAGTCTGAATTAGTTCATACTTACACATGTGTAGCTTAATCTTTGAGATAAGCATATGACTATTGGCAGGATCAACCTGGTAGTATTCCTCATCGACTCCGTCGACCGCATGGGATGACGCCAAAATGATGACGAGCGTTGTTCGCACAAAGTGTACAATGCTTTTTTTCGGGGTAAATAGAGGCCGGGGTCCTCATACCCACCGTGTGTTCCCCTTTACCGTTGGTGAGTAATAAATTCTGTCGGACTTTCCCCTTTCAGTTTGCTATAGCCAATTCCTTGCTGTTTTGTGGACATTTTGCTGCATGAACGAGTCCAGTTCGTGGCCTGAAGCTTGTTGAACGTTCATTTTGCTGTTGGTGCTATGTTTCCTCTATTTTTCAGGGTAATTTCGGCTTCCGGTGGTAGGTGGGAACTTTTCGTTTCTGGGTCAGCAAAAGCCTGCCTTTTTTTTTGCTGCATAGTCTGCTTTTACTACTTCCACTGTTGCTACACAGTATGACTTATTTGACTTGCTGCAGCAGTCCCTCTAGCAACCTGCAAGCTTCCTACCGTTTTCTCATTTGGTGCTACAACAGTCTGCCACAGCTGCTGCAACTGCTACAGTTTTCTCTTTGGTTTAGCAAGCTGCCATGGCAAAGTCAAAGGAAACTAAGCCAACTGCTGCACATGCCGCTAACTAGGCCACCAAGCCCTCCGGCCAACAGCTTGCTGCACCTGCTACCGGCAAACTAACTGCAACAACAGGCTAGCCGCATGCCTCCGTCAAAGCATTTAACAACCAGCACTACAGCCACATCTCTGTCAGGGCGAAAGACACTTCTTGTATCAGAAAGCAAAGATCCATTTCCTTAAAAAGGTGGACCAGAACAGTAAATTCTTCTATGATATGGTGAAGATGAACGTTGCTAGGAACTCCATATTAGCAGTCGCTAAAGAGGACGGGTCTATTATCACTGGTGCTAAGGATATTGCCCGAGAGTTCGTCGCATACTACACATTACTCTGTTCCGAGGTTCACACCCTCCCGGTTGATGTGGTGTGTTTTAATAGGGCCCCAAACTCTCTTCTGAGCATACCTTGGACCTTAGTAAAGCAGCCACACCGCTAGAGGTCAAAGAAGCCATCTTTCAGATCAATTATGCAGGGCTGTCATGGATTTCTTTAGGAGTGGAGAGATGCTATGGCAAACTCAACCACACTCTTGTCGCGCTTGTGCCTAAATCAGATTACTCCACTTATGTAGCGGATTACCAGCCGATTTCGTGCTTTAATGTCATCTACACGGCCATCACTAAAATAATCTCAAACCGGCTCGCCCCTGCTTTGGAGCACCTCATTGACTACTGTCAAGCTGCCTTTGTTGAGGGTCGTAACATCACAGACAACATCTTCTTGGCCTAAGAAATGGTGCAGAAGTACTCGAGGAAGCGGGTTTCACCTGTATGTACTATTAACGTCGACCTACGCAAAGCATTCGACTCAGTCTCATGGACTTTTCTCTCTCGAGTGCTCCATGGGTATGGCTTTCTCCACTTTTTATATCATGGATTATGGAATGCGTCTCAACTTCTTCCATTTTAGTGGCTTTGAACGGCCCTCCATGGATTTTTTTCGTTGAAGAAAGGTCTAAGGCAAGGAGACCCAATGTCACTAGCCCTCTTCCGTCTTATTATGGAGTATTTTCCACGGCTGATCAAGAGGAAAATATCCATTTTTGACTTTAACTTCCATCCCAAAGGTGAGAAGTTGAAAATCACACACCTCCTCTTTGTCGTTGATCTTATGCTTTTCTCCTGAGGTGACCTTCCATCTATTTACATCTTGATGGAATGCCTCCAAGACTTCAAGGACTCCTCCGGCCTCACCATCAATACTTCCAAATCATGCATATTTACAGCAGACATCCAAAACGAGGAGCTTGACAGGATTCTCGCTCGGACAGAGTTTGTGAGAGGAGAGATGCCTGTCCGGTACCTTGGCATTACCCTAGTGGCGCAGCGGCTTTCAGTAACCAACTATTCACCGCTTCAGGACCAGATTGCCAAATGCATATCCCAATGGACGACTAAATCCCTATCATTCGCAGGCTGACTAGAACTCATTCACTCAGTTATTCAGGAGTTGGTGTGCTTTTGGCTTCAAATTTTCCCACTTCCAGCAGCGGTCATCAGAAAATTCATCGACTTTGCAGGAATTTTATCTGGAACCCTAGGGGAGCACCAGTTGCTCGGGAGAAAATTGCTATTGTAAGGAAGAAGGCGTTCTTTTGAGACATCTTCATTTCGCCCGAAGGTGCTGATGTTTTCTTTATCGGGATCAGGGGATGAAGGTGCTGATCTTTTCTTCTAATAAAATTACTTGATTATCCTTACTATTTCTTTATGCCTTGGTAGGAAAATTTTCGCATGGCTATCCATCCTGCAAAATCTTCGACGCTGGATCCTTGCACATGGATTCCGTGGGAATTCTCTATCAGGGCCATTGATGTTGCACATGTCTTCATTAAGTTTGTACTAGAGGAGGATTACCTTAAGCTTTGGATGAAGTCAATTTTGTTTGTGGAAGGGTTCCCCATGCGTGTCATTAATTGTACACTAACGTTTAATCCGAGGCAAGAGTCATCGATACTTCCGGTGTGGGTTCATTTGCAGGAGCTGTCGATCCAATTTTTTGATCGGGAGGCGTTGTTCAGCATTGCCCATCTGTTGGGGACGCCTCTCAGGACGGATGTCTCTACGACAACTTTGGTGCGATCTAGTGTGGCACGGGTTTGTGTTGAGTTAATTTGCTTGAGCTGCTACAGATGAAAATTGGCCTAGAGATTAGGACAGAAGTGATCATACAACCTGTGATTTACAAGCGACTTCCTAAGTACTGTGGGGCTTGCAAGCACTTAGGACATGATGAAGATGAGTGCTATGAGAAGTACAGGTCAAAGGTCCTAGTTCGGCCAGTGAATAGGGATGGTCCTCAACTGCCTATCCCTGATCAAGAGGATCTCCGTGTTAAATTGAATGCGCAGCGGGAGGAAAAGAACTTGAGAGATCGCCGTAAAGGAAAGCATGTGATTTTTTATGATAATGCAGCCCTGTAACGCCTTACAACTAGTACTAGTGGCTGTAAGGGGGCGGAGGATGAATCGCAGGAAGCTGCGTTCCATAAAGATGTGTCGAAAACAGTGGTGGAAGAGCTGGTGCACTCGCCGAATGATGTGGATGACGGAACAACGAAACTTAGTCGTGTGACAAAATCAGTCGACTCACACACTCCACTGATAGATGAACACCATTCTACGAGTGGGAAGGAGACCGTAGTTCCGGATATACTGCCGATTGTTCCTGAGTTGGGAGAGTACGGTGGTCCATGTGCTCTGCCAGCACCCCAGACAACGGGTATGCCTTGTGAGCTGCCAGGATGTGTGGGAAATACAACAGATCAAGAGTTGCCAACAGTGCTGCAGTTACCGATGATGAGGCCTTGGGCCCGACAGGGGAGGGCGTACTTCAGATGGATGAGGAGGATGTCTCTAGGAGGTTGGCACGCCATCGATGAGGTCGGTTCATGGGAGACACCTGCAGACCATCCCCGCCCCGTAGGATTATCACGAGGAGTATTGTACGGTCTACTCTCTCTTGATCAATAAAAGAATTATTTTGGAATGTTCGGGGAATTGGGAATGATCCTATATAGAGGGGCTTGAATCGAGTAAGAAAACAACATCACTTGGATTTCCTGTCTATCATAGAGCCTATGGTCTCCCTTGAGGGGAGGTTTATAGCGAGGCAACTGGGTTTTTAGGAGGTGGTCTCAAATTATGTGAATAAGATACGATTTTTCTAGGGCCCAGAGGTACAGTGTCGAGTCTTGCTAGATCATGAACAGTTTCTGCGCTTATGTTTGATTCAAATAAGTGGCCAAAATTGTTATTTGTTACATCGGTATATGCTAAATGCGATGTGGTGGAGCGGCATGGTCTTTGGGATGGCCTTCGGTTGATTTTGGTTGAGGATCAGACACTGTCTGAAGGAATGGAATAAAATAGTCTTTGCAAATGTGTTTGATAGAGTTGTAGTGGCGGAGCGAGATCTCAAGGAGGTTGATGAGGCATATGATCTTGATCCTTGTGATCGGACGCTCGTGGAGCAGAATCGGTGCTCGACAGTATTGGTTCGAGTGTTGACCCAAGAGGAGGCTTTTTGGAAACAAAAGTTCAGAATCATATGGGTTAAAGATGGAAAACGGAACATGAGATATTTCCACTCTTTAGTAAAAAAGAGGAGGTTTCGTGGTACGATCTTAAGTACAACATGAGGGGGTTGTTTTAACTGATCCGATAGCAATTAAGAGATCGGCAGCTTCTTTCTTTGAGTAGCTCCTATCCGCAGATCCGGTGTTTCCCAACGAGATGGACTAAGATTGCCTAAAGGATGGCTTGATAGATGAGGACAGGTGTTTCTTGTGCGCCATGCCGATGATGGCAGAGGTTCGGGAGGTGGTTTTCTGCATTGAGCCAAAGAGTGCTGTAGGGCTAAGTGGATTTGGGGCGATTTTCTATCATACCTGTTGGGATCTCTTCTCAAATGATTTTTTTTGTGCAGTATCTGAATTTTTCCGTGGCATAGCGATGCCGAAGAGTTTCGCCACTACTACCATCTTTCTTATATCAAAGACCGCCAACCTAGATTCTTGGAGTGAGTACCGATCGATATGTTCGTGTAATATTATGAATAAGATCTGCATGAAGCTGATCACCATCAGGCTTGAGCATGTCTTGTCGAAGGTGTTATCCCCATCCCAGAGTGGGTTTGTCCCAAGATGATTGTTGATTGATAATGTTCTTTTGTTGCAAGAATTAGTTCACTCATTGGAGTCTCACCGGTCGGAGGCAAATGTAATCTTTAAGCTTGATATGGCAAAGGCATATGATCGGGTCAATTGGGAGTTCTTTTTTTAAGTCTTGGGAGTAAAGGGCTTCCCGCAGCGCTGGATTTACTTGGTGGTTAATGCTGTCTCAAACTGGTGGTTTTCGGTCCTTATGAATGGAGAGCATGCTGGATTTTTTCATTCGACACGCGGCTTACAGTGGGGGGATCCTTTATCTCCAGCGTTATTTGTGCTTCAGGCCGATGGTGCCTCAGGCGCCCATAGTGATGCGTTGGAGTACCCCCTCTTCGGCATGGTTCAAGCTTAATTCGGATGGGTCCACGCCCGAGAACCCCGGGCTGGCAGCAACGGCATGCATCATTCAGGGTGCAGTTGGACAAGTGCGTCTAGAATACAAGTTTGCTTTGGGCACAACTACTAGTGGTCTCAGAGCTTACTACTGTCTGGTGTGGTATAGAGCTAGTTTGAGCACACAGTTTAGCACCCATAATGGTTGAGGTGGACGCTACCGTAATTCTCTTCGAGAGGCTAATGGAGCGGCTAAACATCTTGCGAAGGACGCCACTTCTCGACAAATGACTCGGATTATGTATCAAGAGGGCATTACAGAAGTACTGCGAGGCATTATCCGACATTACAGGAGTACTGCGAGACATTATCCAACTTGTGTGATGCTTTGAGATTGGTTTTGGGTCGAACATTGGGGGAGAGATTGGAGGGTGGAACAATGCGGTAAGTCCGACCACCGTATAAAAGGGATGGACATGTATATAGGTCAAATTCTATTTATTTTTTAGGCTGAAATAGACTTTATCTTTTAGTGTTAAACACTGATGTTGCACGTAGATTATAATTTTTTGACTGTAAAGGAAGTAAGTACTCCTTGTTTACTTCAATTGTACTGTACACACTATAATTTTTTCTGAGGTAATAAAGGGCCCCCAAACCCCCCCCCCAAGGCCAGGGGGGTTTTTGGGGGGGGGGGGGAAGGAAAAAGGCAGTTTTGGTATCCAGCATATTCAATCATGGAAAGTTGCGCTCTTTGCGCGAGTTTTGTGGAACATTCATCACAAGACAGACACGTTGTGGGTGCAGTGGGTCAACGGTGTCTACCTTAGAGGCGCTTCGGTTTGGGACTGGCAATCGAAAATGGGGAATTCTCCACTTTTTCAACAGTTTGCCGACATTAGTAACAGAGTGGTTACCGCATTTGGGTCATCAGAGCCAGCAATCCAACAAATGGCGGGATGGTCTACCACAAAGGGACTCCTAACGTCCAAAATTTTAGTATTTCAGGTCGAAACTCACAAGGCAGCCTTGGAAAGCAATTATCTGGAAGGCATTTATCCTGCCGAAATACTCATTTATCTTGTGGCTTGGTTTACGAGGCAGACTGGCTACACATGACTAACTTGTGTTTCTCCAGGAGGAAGATTTGTGCTCCTTGTGCATCAACACCAAAGAATCGACCAAGCACCTTTTCTTAGAGACAACTACGTTCGGTCTCATAGATGACAATAGCTTGGCATCAGTTGCAGTATGTTTACCCTCCACAACGCAGTTAAGTGGCTTAAGAACGAGAAGACTGACTTTTCTGTAAGGAACAAAGCATGGCACCTCTCTTTGGCATGCATGGTTTACAGCCTTTGGAGGCACCATAACGAAGTCATTTTTTACGGCGCAACACCTTGTCTCGGGGGGCTTATTATTTCTATCAAGATCACATTGTATAGGCTGTTTTGATACTTTTCCCACACGGTTTGATTGTACCTTAATCCATAGTATAGGCTTTTTGTATCTCTCTGGGTATGCCTGGAGTATACTATAAATATTGTTGGATGATTGAAAACTTACATTTCACCCAAGAAAAAGAAAGAGCTATAAGTCTATTAATCCTTACTATGTCTAGACCTGATAAGTTTTCCCGTGTTGAGTCAAATTAAGCCGCAGGCTCCACTCTTGGTGCTAACCTTCTGTCAATTCCTCTAAGTTTCAGCCTTGCGACCAGACTCCTCCTGCAACCCAGAGACTTTGATTTCTCATAAGGTGCCGGTGGAGTCCTAAACGCAACATCTGCCGATTCCTGGTCGGCATCATTTATGGTTGAGGCTAGGATGGTATCTGATAGTCTTCGAGCGCCCAACTTTCGTTCTTGATTAATGAAAACATCCTTGGCAAATGCTTTTATAGTTGTTCGTCTTTCATAAATTCAAGAATTTAACCTCTAACTATGAACTACGAATGCCCCCGACTGTCCCTGTTAATCATTACTCTGATAACAAAGGCCAACGTAATAGGACCGAAATCAGATAATGTTATCTCATGCTAATGTATACAGAGTTTAGGCTTGCTTTGAGCATTCTAATTTCTTTAAAGTAACAACGCCGGAAGCACGAACCGACCAGTTAAGACCAGGAGCGCATCGCCGGCAAAAGGGACGAGACAGCCGGTGCACAATAGAGGTGGACCAGCTGGCCCAACCCAAAGTCGAACTACAAGCTTTTTAACTACAACAACATAAATATACGCAAATGGACCTGGAATTACCGCGGCTACTGCCACCAAACTTGCCCTCCAATGGATCCTCGTTAAGGAATTTAGGTAGTACTCATTCCAATTACTTGACTCGTAGAGCCCGGTATTGTTATTCATTGTCAGTAGCTCCCCGTGTTCTCACGAGGTGCATTCTGCAACGCGCACCGTGTGGCTAGTAGTCCGCTGACTACTTCCACCAATCGCAACACACTCCCGCTCGGCACTAACGTAATGCACCCATAGGAATCAAGAAAGGGAGGAACAATCACACAATAGAATATTGCACACACGATTTCAAAAAGGAGCATTTCTTAATGCTGAGAAATGCGTATACAGTAAAATATGCTGCTAGAGCAAGGGGATTGCCTTGAGGGGGACTTTAACATGTCACTAGACCAGGCTTCTTGTATTCATTCCCCCCTATAATGGCTTAAAAATATAAATCCTAGTGAGCACAATAGATACTAAAAGCGTTGAAAAACACACCTTAGGAGGCCTAACGTCCCCTGAACAATCAAAGAAGAACAAAACAACGTAATAAAGCAAAATACAGACCAACACCTAAGACTCTAAGGTTGATTGGTCGGCCATGTAGATCGGTTGAGTGGTCGAAGTGTGCGTTAAGGGTGCCGAGTGTGCAGGCAGCCCGTGACACCCTCCCCCACCTGAGATGGCGACGTCCTCGGCGTATGGGAAGCATGGTAAGCTTTGATAAGTGGTAGAAACGCCTGAAGTTTCATCATCCGCTCTCAAGTGTTCTCCTCGCTGTTGCATTTCCTCCATTTTACCAAGTACTGATCTGCATACTTCTTCATCGCCTTCTGAGTTTTCTCCAGGCAACTTCTGGCGATATCAACATTCTGCTTCTATTCTTGAGAGAAATTTCAAACGAAAGTGATCTCACACTTTGTGGATGTCAAGAGTGTAAGGAAGGAGCGGTTGTTGCCTAGTGATAATTTCAAAAGCGCTCTTATTGGCGGAAGAACTATTTTCAGAATTGAAACACAACTAAGCGACATCCAAGAGCTTCACCTAATCCTTCTGTGTACCTGGCACAAAGTCCTGTTGGTAGTCCTCCAACATAGAATTAAAGCGTTCTGTCTGACCATCGGACTGTGGATGATTGCTCGAGCTCATATAAAGTTTGGACCCGAGGATTTTGAATAGCTCGATCCAGAAGACTCTAGTGAAATGGGAGTCTCGGTCACTGGCGATGTCCTTAAGCAGGCCCCAATATTTGACAATGTGCTTGAAGAAGAGATGAGCCGTCCCTTCTGTCGTAACGTGTTGTGGGGCTGCAATGAAAGTAGCATATTTGGACAATTGGTCCACTATGACGATGATTGTGCTAAGGTCTCCTACCTTAGGCAATCCAAAAACATAATCCATGGAAACGCTTACCCATGGTCTCTTTGGGATGGGAAGTGGTTGTAGAAAACCAGCCTTCTTCTATTTATCTGCCTTGTCCTGTTGACAAATCAAACAGGTGCGGACATAAGTCTCGACATCATCCGGCATCTGTGGCCAATAGTAGGCCCTCTGCACCAAGGCATAAGTGCGCTCATTTCCTTGATGTCCCACCCAAAGGGTGTCGTGGCATTCCGAAACAAGTAATTTCCGTAGGTCCCCACTTTTCGGGACATATAGGCAGTTTTCCTTGATCATCAGTAATCCATCTTAAATCTAAAACTGCGGATCCTTGCCCTGCTCGACAAGCCGAATCAGTCCTTGCGCTGCGGGATCTCTCGGTAGTAACTCCCGCACCCGATCTCATACGGAGGTAGCGATCGCACTAGAGGAGAGCACTGTTATCGACTCCAAATTCGCCCTGCGGCTCAAGGCGTCTGCCGCATGGTTGCTGGAGCCGGTCCGATACTCCAATACAAAATGAAACCTGACAACAACTCCTGTCAACGTGCCTGCCTACTAGTCAGCTTCGGCTGCGACATGAAATGACTAGCTGTAGTGTTATCCGTCTTGACCACAAAAAGGAAAGCCCAACAAATAATGCCGCCATAGTCAAAGGCAATGAACTACGTCTAGCAACTCCTCGTGCACCGAGTAGCGTCGCTCAACATCCTTGAGTTTCTTGCTCTCAAAGGCAACTGGGTGGCTGTCTTGCATTAGGACCCCTCCTAAAGCAAGGTCTAAAGCGTCTGTCTCCACCACGAACGGTCTTGATATATCTGGTAAGCCCAACACATGATCTGTCACCATTGCTTCCTTCAAATTCTCAAAGGCGACCTGGCATTGGGACGTCCAACTCCAAGTCTCCGTCTTCTTTAGTAAATTTGTCAAGAGCCATGCTATCTTTGAGTAGCCCTTCACAAAGCGCCGAGAATAATTCGCAAAGCCAGGAAATGAGCGCAAGTCATGAACATCGCTCGATGATCTCCACTCCTCAATAGCCTGTACTTTCTTGGGGTCCATCCGAATGCGTCCTCTCTCCACAATGTGCCCCAAGAAACTGATGGTCTCCCAAGCAAACGAGCACTTCGACACCTTCGCATATAGCTCGTGCTCGCGGAGTCTCGTCAAAACCTACCGCAAATGGTCTACGTGCTCGGCCAAGGTTTCTCTGTAGACCATAATGTCGTCCAAGTACACCACCACAAACTCATTAAGAAAACAATGGAGTATCTGGTTCATCAGGGTGCTGAAGATTGCGGGAGCGTTAGTCAGGTCGAAAGGCATAACAAGAAACTTCGAAGCTCCGTACCTCGTGATAACTGTCGTCTTCGCCTCATCGCCTTGATTCGGACCTGCCAATAGCCCGACCTCAAGTCTATCTTTGTAAAGTTGTTCGCCCGACTCAAACTATCGAAACAGTCCGCCACCAATGGTATGGGATACTTATTCTTCACAGTGATCTTATTCAATGCCCGATAATCACAACACATGCGTAGGGCGCCGTCGGCCTTCTTCTGAAACAGGACCGGCGCTCCATACGGCAACTTAGGGGGTTTGATGATTCCACTCTCTAGCATCTCCTTCAACTGCTTCCTACGCTCCACAAGCTCAGGTTGCCCTGGTGGGAGTCTTTGTGGCTGGCACCAACTCAATCTCATTCTCTACTGCCCTCTTCAGCGGTAGCTTCCGACGCAACTCATCTTGCATCACATCCTCAAACTCTCTCAGCAACTTCTTTATCCCGCCAGGGATGGGCGTTGACGCTTCCTTAGTCTCCTCAAATCCAAGAGTGCACAAGTAGGATGGCTCATTCTGCTTGCGACCCTTCTCAAACTGTATGACCGACAGATTCTTCTCTCCTGTGCACCCGGCCAAAGTAGGGATGATACGCGGTTTTGCTCCCATCATCATCAGTGAATCAACATGAGGTAAGACCACTGTACGTGTATCCCTCAAAAACTCAAGCCCGAGGATAAGCTTGAAGTCGTCCATCACCACGACAGAAAGATTGATCTTGCCCTCATAAGCACCAACCTTAATCAACACAGATTTAGCTACACCTGCAATGGGTTGAGCAGCCAAGTTAATCGCCTTCACTCTCCCTTCTCCAGCACGAGCCCGAGTCTCGCCACTTCGGCGCTCGCCAAGTAGTTGTGAGAGGCTCCAGTATCAATCATGGCACGGATGGGCTTTCCATGAATCTTCACATCAATAAACATCAACCCTTTCTTCCAAGGATTTCGGGGCTGAACTTCTTGTTCTGGCTGCTTTACAGTAAGAGTCGAAACAGTCTTTCTCGCAAGGGGTGGCACAACTTTCTTTGCCTCCAATGTGGACAACGTACTACACCATTGGGAAACGGCGTCCTCATCCTCCTCCGAGTCATTCTCACCACTCGCAGTAGTTTGTGGCTCCACACTCTTCCCAGGCGACGCCTTGTCAGTAAAGGTCGCCAGCGCATTCGTAATTATTTCTTCGGGCAGTCCTGAAATCTATGCGGATCATCCCAAAGGAAGCACCCACTACTCCTCCGCGGCGCTCCCTTCCTGTTCTCCTGGGACTTGCTCCTGCCTGAACTGCTCTGTGAGTTACTTTGAGCATGGGGCTTCTGCTCTCCCCCACCTCTGTTGGAGTTACTCTTGAACGATCTCACCCCACCCGACTTATTCTGTGCGGGACCAGTCGTCCTTTGCCTATCCCTCCGAGTCTCTAGGTTGAAATCTGCCAAGCATTCGGCCACTGCCATAGCCAAACTCAAAGCAGTCACCTGTTGGCGCTGCAACTTAATTCTCGCCCACGGTTTCAAACCTTTCATGAAAGTGAACAGCTTGTCCTTCTCCGACATGTCTCTGATATTCAGCATCAGTGCCAAGAAAGCTTTCAAATACTCTCACACGGAACCTGTATGCTCCAGTTTTCGCAATGCTCGACTGGCATTGTACTCGACGTTCTCCAAGAAAAACTGCTCTCAGATCGCACTTGATTGGCTTAGGTATCAAGCTGCACTTGATTGGCCTGTATCTCCGCATACTTGGTATGCCACCACAACTTGGCATCACCAGTCAGGTACATGGTCGCAGTCGACACTTTCCTTGCCTTGTCCTGCAAGTCAGCCGCAAGGAAGTACTGTTCCATGTCAAAAAGGAAGTTCTCTACCTCCTTCGCATCTCGAGCAGCGCTATAGGCCTTCGGTTCAGGAATCTGAAGCCTAGCATCGGGATCATGAGCAACAATAGCGGCGTTACTCACTGCACGTTGGAGCAAACCAATCTGAATAGACATTTGCTCTATGTCATGCTGCATATCGACAAAGCCATCACCTCCAAAGACACCGGCAATCTCTTGAATCACCTGTCGACATTCGTCCAGCTCCAAATTCAGCATCGTGATTTCAGATTCCAGGGAAGAGACCTTCTCCTCCAAATTTGTCACCAATTCAGTCAACCAGGAGTGTCCATCCTCCGGGTTCTCAGCTCGCTCGCTGGGCGATGCTGCATGTCGCAGGCTCTCCGCTTCTTGCCCCGACACCTTCGCAGTAGGATTTTTTTGGGTCACCGCAACCCGCCTCGGCCCCATCGCGACACGAGGCTCTGATACCACTTCTCACTAGGCGCCTTCTGCAACGCACACCGTGTGGCTAATAGTCTGCTGACTACTTCCGCCAATCGCAACACACTCCCGCTCGGCACTAACGCAATGCGCCGACAAGAATCAAGAAAGGGAGGAACAATCACACAACAGGAAATTGCACACGCTATTTAAGAAATGAGCTTTTATTAATGTTGAAAATGCGTATACAGTAAACAACGATGCTAGAGCAAGGGGATTGCCTTGAGGGGGACTCTAACACGACCCTTGACAAGGCTTCTCGTACTCATTCCCCCCTATAATAAGCTTAAAAATATAAATCCTAGTGAGCACAGTAGATTCTAAAAAGGTTGAAAAATGCACCTCAGGAGGCCTAACGTCCCCTGAGCAATCTATGATAAACAAAACAACGTAATAAAGCAAAATACAGACCATCACCTAAGACTCTAAGGTTGATTGGTCGGCCATGTAGATCGGTTGAGTGGCCGAAGTGTGCGTCAAGGTGCCGAGTGCACAGGCAGCCCGTGACACCGTCTCAGGATTGGGTAATTTGCGCACCTGCTGCCTTCCTTGGATGTGTTAGCCGTTTTTTTCATGTTCCCTCTCCGGAATTGAAAACTAGTTCTCCGTCACCCGTCACCAACATAGTAGGCCACTCTCCTACCAACAAAGTTGATAGGGTAAAAATTTGAAAGATGCATCGCTAACAGGAGGGCCGTGCAATCTAAGTTGTCCTCGTTCTCCTCCGAATCGTTCCCCCCACTCGCAGATATTTGTGGCTCCAAAGTCTTTGTAAGTGACGCCTTCTCGGTAAAGGTCGCCAGTGCATTCAGCAATTGTTTCTTCAGGCAATCTCGATATCTATGCAGGCCATCGCATAGTAAGCATCCGCTTCTGTTTTGCAGCGCCCCCTGCTGCTTATTTTTATGGGGCTTGTTCCTGCCTGTACTGTCCTGCGAACTACTCTGCACGTGGGGCTTCCTATCCCCCCAACATGG
>NW_011628154.1:68663-69706 GCF_000512975.1 Sesamum indicum | reverse complement strand
ACACAGAAATTGTAGAAATTACACATAAAAACTATAAATTGCATAAGTTACACATGTACTGCATAAATTACGCATAAATTGCACATAAATTGTATAAATTTACAGAAAATTAGAAATTTTGAAAAAATATTTTCGAAATTTTTTGAAAAATTATTTCAGAATTTTTTTCTGAAAATTCATACAGATTTTTTTTTTTAATTACCAAAAATTTACAAAAAAAATTTAAAATACCATAAATGTACAGAAAATTAGAAAATTTTGAAAAAGTATTTTCAGAAATTTACAGAAAAATTTTAGAAATACAAAAAATGAACAAAAAATATATACAATTACAAAAATTTCAAAATATTTACAATTTTTGTCTCAGTCTGGTCCCTCAAGCTATTTTTTGTTGAATACGTGGCTGAATTTTGACTTTTTGGAGGGTAAAATAGTCCATTTAAGTTTGATTTTACTACTTTAGTCCCTTAAATTTATAACATTGTCAAATTCCTCCTTTTTTCAAAGGAAAAAAAATGTGTCTATATTTTTTATGTTGATATATTAAAATTATCTTTTATGAATAACAAAAAATTTGCACTCTTGTGAACATAATAATAATATATTATTTAACTTAAAAAAAAACAGTCTACTCTATTTTCTCTTTTTTTATTGAAATAAAAAAAAATCCAAAATTACGATAAATTTTATGAATTTACATTTTGCGAAAAGTTATATAAAAAATTGAATTCAGTAATTTTTTATTTCAAAAATTAAAGATAAGTCTAAAAGTTAAACCTTAACAATCTATCTTTATTACTAATTAAGAGCACTATTTTGGTGTCTCACTTTTTTTGGTGGGTCAATTTTTTTTTAATTATATTTCTTATTCTCAACTTTCTTTGAAAAATTACGAATAACTCCTCATTGTTTGAAATATTATAAATTCCCCCTTAATATTTGATAAAATCATATAATCCTTGGATGGAGGTTTAAAATTATCAACTTTGCCCTTGATGTATTTTTATCTTTTTTTCTAAAAAAATTAAATAATGGAAAAAAAA
>NW_011628154.1:66523-67833 GCF_000512975.1 Sesamum indicum | reverse complement strand
AGGAAATCCAGTTGCCCGACAAACCATCTCTCTGCCCACATATGGATTGCTCCACAAGCTAAGAACTCTTAACATGGGAAGCTTCTCTAGTATTTCCATTGAGTCTTCCTCAATCCTTGTACCCACAAGCTGCAATTCTATCACATTTTGATATAGTTGAACTTCATAAGCTGGTCATTTGCTCACTCGACAATGTGTGATTCTCAAGTAATGTAGTGAGTGATACATCACCAACCTCCTGAAAAGAGTTGAGCCATCTTCCCGATTCGTATTGACATCCATGTCCATCTTGGGCAATTTAAGAAGATGAGTGATATCATCAACCACATCACCAACCCAGATATCATCAACCATCTCCAATTCATTCAACCCTTCAAATTTCAATTTTTCGCCTCCAACCCTCTCATGATCATCTTTCATAAATAGATGCCTCAAGCGCTTCATTTTGTATATGCAATTAGGTAATCTCATTATATTTTTCACATTCAATGTCTGCAAACAAGGTAGCTTGCATATAGATGGTGGCAATTCTTTCACAATACTATTTTCGAGACTCAATAGCTTCAACAGCTTCCATTTTGCGATTCCTTTGGGCAATTTCCAATTCTCAAATTGATAACCTTTGAATACAAAAGATCTTATGTTCTTATTTTCCCCAATCCTTTGACTAAGATCGTTATCCACTCCCACCGCATGAATAGCCAATCTATTTGTTTTGTAAATGGAATTGTCTCCTCCTCCCATCTCTCTATCCATAACCTCCAGAAATCCTTTTCTTTTCCCTTTTGACAAACATAGATCTCTAATCATATCATGAAGCCAGCATGACTTAAACCTATTATACAGCGGCAACTCATCTATTTCCACTTGAACCATACACCTATTTGCTAGCTCAAATAAATACCGTTCTGCCACATCTCTCAAACTTTCTCCCCTTCCCTTGTCTTCTGAAGAAATCATTCCTTCAGCCATCCATAGTAAATATAGTTTTTCTGTATCTATTTCTTGATCCTTTTTAAAACATGCCAAATACAAAAAACACGGTTTCAGGTTGTAAGGGAGCATATTGTAACTCAAATCCAGTATTTGATTTACTCTTTTGTCAGTCTCCAAACCTCTCCATGTTGAAGGTACGAATCAAGATTTCTACACACATTTTTCCATTCTATTGATGCCTTTTCATGACGAAGAGTTCCCCCAATAACTGAAATGGGTAATGGTAAATAACCACATTTTTTTACTATTTTCCTTCCATTTTCTTCCAATAACTTTATTTCAGTTGTAGGTAGCTCTGCATACATAATGAATTA
>NW_011628154.1:62236-66141 GCF_000512975.1 Sesamum indicum | reverse complement strand
TTTTGAATAATTGCATCAAAATAATTAACTTAATGATACGAAAACAGAAAAAGTTCAAGCAAGAAAATTGAAAAATAGAATGAACAACCCTAGAGAAACTATAGATTCATTAAGGACATTTCTGAAAAACATCTTAATAAGTAGCAACTATTATACGCCATATAAAAAATTATTGTATTAATTCTTAATAAATAGTTATTACTAATTATATTTTTCAAAATAATCCAAAGTTTATAATATGTTTATAATTTTTATAACTATCTTTTACAAAATTAATAAAAAATAAGATAGATGTTGACCATCCACATAAACACGGGTGTATCTATAAAAGTAGGATACGTTCCCTATTCCAAAAGGAAATCGAAAATAAAACATAAATTAAATCACTTAATTTTGATTGGTTCAAAATTCCATGTAAAGTTCATAAAGTGAATACATCAAATTGATAAGAAATATGTGTGCAGTATATTTGAGAAGACAATGAAAATAGTTAATAATGAATAAGAAAATTGATATTGAAACTCCAACGATTAGTAGTGGGTAGATGATAAATAATTATATATATATAAAAAAAAACTCAATAAACTCATGAAGCCAGGCAAGAGGATTTCTCCTCCAACAAAATCAAACTAGCAAATGAATAATGGAACCATATGTTTACATGACAACTTAATGAGTTCTATTGTTAATTAACTTTTCAATTTTCATTGAATATTGATCCGCCTCGATCACGTTTGACCTTGATCAATGATCTCGACCTCCCACATCACCGATTTGGATCTGTTATTTGGAAATAAAATACAAAGCTAGTCGGGATCGTCCCGACAACGAAACTCCGATGCCTAAGTCAGATGCTGAGATCGAAGGTAAAATTCGGCGATCTAAAATATAAGTGCGGAGAAACAGGGTACCTTCTCTCAGTGGGAACTTGGAGTATTTATAGACAATGGAGGATGGGAGCCACTTGCGGGATAGGTGTCAGCTCCATGCTCGCCCCTGCAGTGACTAAGCTGCTTCTTTAGTGGACACCTGTCCGATGAGTATTGTGGGTCGGATCTGGGTTCCCTGGGCTCGATTTGAGACGTCATCAAGCCACAATGTGTCACATGCGATCTCATGACCTCACCCTGCGACCTTGTTTATGTTCTTTATCCCCCTCGACCTGCAATCTTCTATGTGACCAACCGGCAACACCACATTCTAATCTTCCTCTCCTTGTGGCATCCTCATCATAATTTCTTTCAAATGTAATTTATTACATTGGGGAGAAGCATATCTCTTCCAATTTGGGTCGAAAGAAGTCCTCGCAGGGTCGCGTGTTTGATGCAATTTGATAATCGAGGGTTGAAGCCTTGAATATGTACCGTCATCCAAGATCAGTAACTGAAAGGTCTTGCTACGATAAGTCCAATCGTCGCATCAATGAAACGCCATGTGTCAGCAATCCATTGGTCGGCTCCATCCTCGAAGCGCCACGTGCCGTACATCCGCTCATCCTGGAAGGGTGCGTCTCTTTCCATACAGTGGTCTATATATACCCCCCTTTTTCAAAATCCGCCTACTCCACCACTCCGCCCTCGAGATCGTTGCCAGATTCCCAGCGACCTGCCTCCTCGATCTTTAACAAGGTACCATGTCTTCCATTAATTCGAGCTTTTTCTTTTCTATTTCTGCAACTTCTCCCTTGCACGAGGAACATCCAGAGGGACCTTCAGTGATCAGGTCTAGGTCTAGATCTAGGTCTAGGTCGAGGTCTAGATCGAATCCCTCCAATAACTCATCTGATGATGGGACCCCTAGGCACGTTACATTTCAACAAGCATTAGATAACAGCCTTTGGATTGGTATTGTGAGTAAAGTGAAACAATCCATTTCCCAAATAAAGCAAAAGTACTTCATCCCGCATGATTTCGAGGTCTTGATCCCCCGTTCTTTTGATTGCATGCATACACCTCCTAGAGGTTTCTGTACTTTATCGATTGGCCATTTTGAGGCCGGTCTGCGAATGCCTTTAGCTCCCCCTGTAGCTCGCATACTTAGGGGATTAAGGTTAAAACCCATGCAGTTGTCCCCCAATTCCATTAGCCACATCATACTTTTTGTCATAATAATGCGAGCTTTCGATCTCGACCCCAGTTTTGATAACTTTTGGTCGCTCTATTCTTTTACTACTTCCACTAGGTCTGCCAATAGAGGTTTTTTCTACCTCACCTTCCGTAGACAATGTAGATATTTAGAGCCTCTTAAGTCCAACACTGGTCCTTGGAAGGATCGCTTCATCTTCGTGCGACCTCCACCTGGTCAAAAATGGCCATTCACTCTCAAATGGTCTGTAGAGAAACTCGAACCGGTTACTGAAGGAGAGGGTCTAGATCGGGATTTGATTAATAGTCTCGCTTCTAACCCATTTTTTTCAAAAAAGTTACTGATTGAAGAGATTTTCTGTCTCGCGCGCCTATCTCGTGCTTCTGTACCCATCACCGGGTCGTTAGGTGATTCACTATCCTCTCTACTAGTTTTCTTTTTTCTTCCTCCGCTAACTTTTTGAGGTCGCAAATTTGCAGAGACCAAAGTTATGTTGGGCCATCTAACTCAACATGCTCAAGCTCGCCAGGAGTGAGCTGCTCGTGAACAAGCTCAACAGCCCACTCCTACACATGATCGGGCTCCACGTCGCACCACTCCTCAGCTACCCGGCCCAGATACTTCGGCCACTCCAACAGCTGAGATGCAATGGCCGGACACCCCAATTGACATCGGCAACGAGGAGGACCATCTTCACAACCTTTCTCCTCACCCAGTTCGAGGTGCTTCCCCCAGCACCAAGATGGTTGGCTCGCAGGTCGAGGCCGAAGCTACTGGTCCTAGCCGCCCTCGGAAGCGTAAGCACAGATCGCCTTCTATGTCCAAGCATGGGAGGTCGCACTTTCACAGGCGATCCGAAGAGGAAGCTGCTGCTGCTCGAGCTGCTGAGGATGAAAATTTGAAATGTTTAAAGGAGGTCGAAGAGTGGGAGTTGTCTGCCCCTGGCCAATCATCGCATGGAGTCTCAAAAGTCGGCCGAACTGACTGGAGCTCAACTTGCACCCAACTGGAGAGTTTCTGACAACAGCACTATCCTGAACAACGAGGCCGGGCAGGAATCTTACGAGATCTATAGGCACACCAACCTACCTCGCGACCAGGCTGCACTCCTCTCCTACCCCTACCCTCGATTGGAGCAGTATGGTGCCCACGCCCTGGCGCAGGTAATTGCTTCGACCTCCGTATTTACCTCAAGTTCTTTACTCTTCTGACCCGATGTACCATCTCTGCAGGCTGGGTCGTTCATGCGATCGTTGTCACTCAAATGCACCATCCTTCACAAGCGTCGCCGGGAGGCTCAAGAAAAATATCGCGAGCTCCGAAATGACATCCGGGCGAAAGAGAAAGAATGGGGAGAGGAACGTCAGCACCTTGACGTGGTGAAGACAGGTCTCGAGGCGGAGGTCGCTCGACTGAGGGAGATCGTGGAATCCCATGGTGCTGAGGTCGCTAGGGCGCGTGAAGAGGGCCAAAGGTCTGGTCTGAGAGGAGTTCTTAAACTCTCCTGAGTTCGCTGCTCGATCTCGCGACCTTCGATTGGAAGGAGCACGGGATTTCTTGAAGACTCCGGTCTTCGATACTGCAGTCGAGATCAAGGAGAGTGTGTACATGGTGCAGGGCTTCAAAAAGTGCAAGGCTCAAGTCAACAAATTGGAGGCATTTGTTGAAGGGTTCGATCAGAACAGGCTCAACCCCTTTGTAGATGAAAACTTCCAGTCATACCCTGTAGAGCCATCTCCTCAGATTGAAGGCACTAAGTTCGCGAGCTTAATGGATGATGTGGAAGCCATGGATGAATGAGCTTGACCTCTTGACCTTAT
>NW_011628154.1:54348-61996 GCF_000512975.1 Sesamum indicum | reverse complement strand
TTTTATAGATCGAATGATCATTTACAGGTCCTACGATCTTTTCCAGATCGAATGATCTTTCTCAGATCTTGTGATCTTTTGCAGATTCTACGATCTTTTTCAGATCGAATGATCTTTCTCAAATCTTGTGATCTTTTGCAGATTCTACGATCTTTTTTCAGATTGAATGATCTTTTCCAGATCTTGTGATCTTTTTCAGATTCCAGAATTAAACATAAACTAAATGCTTAACAAAATAAGTTGCGGAAAAAGAACATGATATTTAGATATGCAAGCGATCTTTTTCAGATACAATGTACATGACCTTTCATCGGCCTCGAACTAGACCTTTCTCAGGTACAAAAATGATCTCTATTCACATGGATACATGACCTTTTTCAGGTTCAAAATTACGCATAAAATTTCTTCAAGTTTTGGATATTCCACGGTCTGGGTAGATCTCGACCCTCCATATCCTAGAGGCGATAGGTGTCTCTTCGTTTGATTTCTGTAACTTTATAGGGTCCTTCCCAGCCTGGGTCCAGCTTTCCCACGTGCTTCGACACCTCCACCTTCTTCAAAACAAGATCTCCAACTTGGAATTGTCTGGGCCTCAATCTTTTGTTGTAACTCCTCATCATCAAGCTTTTATGATGTAGCATTTTTGCGTACGCGACCTCCCTTTTTTTTTCCTCGTTTAGTTCCAAGTCCAGCAAGCGCTCCTCGTGATTGGTCATTGGATTGTACATAGTCACCCGATGTGATTCCTCGCCTATCTCTGCAGGAATAAGAGCTTCAGTACCAAATACAAGGCAAAAAGGTGTTTCACCTATTGATGATCTAGGAGTAGTCCGGAATGCCCACAAAACCCCAGGTAATTCGTCCAACCATGATCTTTTGGAATCTAGTCTTGTCTTCAAATGCTGAAGGATGATCCTGTTAGCGACCTCGACCTGTCCATTCGACTGCGGGTGTCCGCTACGGTAAAGTTCTGCTGAATTTTTAGCTCTTTACACCAACTCGTAATCTTCTTCCCTTGAAATTGGGTGCCATTATCTGAAATTAAAATTCTAGGGACCTCAAATCGGCATATGATGTTCTTTCATATGAACTCGATCATGTTCCCCTCCGTCACCTTAGCCACAGCCTCTGCTTCTACCCATTTGGAGAAATACTCCACAACTGCTACCACAATGAGTTTTTTCTGAGATCGCGTAGTGGGGAAAGGCCCTAAGATGTCTATCCCCCATTGGTCAAAGGGACAAGCAATCTTAACTGGTTCCATATAGGTCGCAGGTGCGTGAATCTGTACTGCAAATTTTTGACAGGCCTCGCACTTCTTGACTAACTCTTTCGTGTCTTCCACTAGGGTTGGCAAAAAATATCCTTGTCTGATAACTTTTTGTGCTAGCGACCTTCCCCTAGAGTGATTTCCACAACTCCCTTCATTAATTTCCCTCATAATGTATTCAGCTTTCTCCGGATCAAGACATTTCAATAAAGGCCTTTCTATGGTTCTTTTGTATAATTGTTCATCAACCAACGTAAAACGAGCTGCTCTTGCCTTCAATCTTCGCGCACCAATGGGGTCAGCAGGTAAACTTCCTTCTTTCAAATATTGGACGATCTCATCCTTCCATGACGGCTTTTCATTTACTGCATTAACGTCAATACTCTCAGTGATCGCGGATGTCTCTTTGATCATCACAATAATCTTGCGATTTCTAATTACCGACAGAGTAGCGCCAAACTTCGATAATGAATTGGCTCTGTCATTTTCATGTCTTGGAATTTGGTGCACCTGGCACTTGTTAAATTTGGACATTATGGATTTCGCTTTGGTGTGGTATAATATCATGCTCTCTTCTTTGGTCTTGTAAGTGCCCTCTATCTGTAAAGCAACAAGCTACGAATCTGTGAACACTTCTAAATCTTTCGCTCCCGCTTCTAGCGACAGCTCCAAACTCATGATAAGAGCTTCATATTCAGCTTCATTATTAGTGAGTGGAAAAGAGACTCGTGTTGCGACCTCGATCTCCACGTTTTCCTAACCCTGTATCAATATCCCAATTCCTCCATTTCCCGCATTAGAGGATCCGTCCACATGCAACATCCATTTATCCAGCTCGGGCTCGGTCTCAGGCTCGCCGACGAGCTCGACCATGAAATCAGCCAATACTTATCCTTTCAATGCCGTCCGGGCTTGGTATTCAATATCAAATTCCCCCAGTACACCTTCCCACTTCACAAGCCTACCCGAGGCCTCTAGTCGCTCCAATACATTACGGAGCAGATGATTGGTTACGGAGCAGATAGAAATCAGATTGGTTACGTCGCGATGACCTTGGAAGTAAGGTCGCAGTTTACGGGCCGTTACAATAAGCGCAAGTACCAGTTTCTCAATCTGTGCATACCTTTTCTCCGCCCCTTGCAACATCTTGCTCACATAGTATATCGGACTCTGCACCCCATCTTCTTCTCTGACCAAGGCTGAACTAACCGCATTGTCTGAAACAGCCAGATACACATACAACACCTCATTTCCTTTCGGATTCGTGAGCAGCGGTGGTGAGGGCAAGTATGTTTTTAGGTCTTAAAATGCTCGCTCACACTCGTCAGTCCACTCAAAATTTTTGGTTTTCCTCAACACTTTAAAGAAATGCAGATCTCAAAATTTTTGGTTTTCCTCAACACTTTAAAGAAATGCAGATTTCTATCTGAGGATTTTGATATAAAACGATTAAGGGATGCGAGCTTACCGGTAAGTTTCTGGACTTCTTTAATGGTGGTTGGCGACTTTAGCTTCAGTATTGCCTCTATCTTCTCAGGGTTCATCTCAATACCTTGCTCGCTGACTAGGTACCCCAGGAATTTTTCCCCTGTCACTCCAAAGGTGCGTTTCATCGAATTCAACTTCATTCTGAATTGCCTGAGCGTCGCAAAAGTTTGTTCAAGATAAACTATATGATCTTGCGACCTCGAGCTCTTTACCAGCATATCGTCAACATAAACCTCCATAGTTCTTCCAATCTGATCTTCAAACATTTTATTCACTAGCCACTGGTATGTGGCCCCCGCATTCTTCAGCCCAAAGGGCATCACCTTATAGCAATATATTCCCCTTTCAGTAACAAATGAAGTCTTACTCTGATCCTCTTCTGCCATGAAAATTTGATGGTAGCCCTGATAAGCGTCCATCATGGAGAATAGCTCATATCCTGCTGTAGAGTCCACCAATGCATCAATTCGAGGAAGTGGGTACGGATCCTTTGGGCACGCCTTGTTTAAGTTCGTGAAATCGATACAAACTCTCCACTTCCCTCCTGGTTTAGGAACTACAACAACGTTGGATAACCAATCTGTATATTGGACTTCGGTAATGTACCCAGCGTTCAACAGCCTTTCCACTTCGTCTTTGATCACCTGGTTTTTCTCTATGCTGAAATTTCTCTTTTTTTGTTGCACAGGTCGCATGGTAGGGTCTACATTGAGCCGATGAAGAATCAACTCTGGCGCCACACCCACAAAATCAGACGAGCTCCATGCGAAGACATCAGCGTTCTTTCTTAGCAACGATACCATCATGGTTTCCAACTGCTCGCCCAATTGTGACCCGATACGGGTGGTTTTGGATGAGTCACCTGGTATTACTTCCACTATTTTGTGACCTTCAATCGGCTGTATTCTTTGAATATGTTCGTCAGGTACCCTACCGCTTTCTTAAAAAACCTCTAATCTCTTTCTCTTGTTAGCATTTTCGCCCTTTTTAGGGACAGATTATAACATTTCCTTGCCTCTTCCTGATCACACATTACTTCTCCCACTCCTGCATTGGTCGGGAATTTCATATTCAGATGATAAGTGGAAACTACTGCTCGAAAGGAGTTAAGTGCCGGCCTTCCTAGGATTACATTGTATGCAAATGGGGTATCCACTACTAGGAATTTGAACATCAAGGTTTTCCTTCGCGGTTCATCTCCCATCGAAACAGGCAAATCAAGGGTACCTAAGGATGCGATCTCGCTACCCCCGAACCCGACCAAAGGAGTCCGCACCGGTTCCAATCTAGCGTTCTCCAGTCCCATTTTCTCCAACACATCTTTCAAAATGATATCCGCCAAGCTTCCGTTGTCTATCAGAACCTTATGCACTACGAAGTGAGCAATGTCTAACTTGACCACCATCGGGTCATTCTGCGGTCCTACTCTGTCTGCCCTATCTTTGTTCCCAAATGTTATTTCTTCTTCCGGCTCAATGTTTGCCATCAGCTGACTTCTCTGGTCACTCCTGCTTTGTCGCTTTCTGGATTTTCTAGAATCACCCCCTTCTGGTCCTCCTGCAATCGTTTAAATTACACCTTTCACAGGCGCAATATTTCCAGGATTAGCCCCTTTCAGCACACCTTTTCCTTTATCTTGCCTCCTATCGGGGCTCCTAGATCGACTCCTTCTGATGACATTGTCGTCTGCCCGACATTTCAGCACCAGTTCCTTAAAATAACCCTATCTAATTAACCTCTCTATCTCATCTTTTAGCTGATAACATTCTTCTGTATCATGTCCTCGCTCTCGATGAAATTTGCAATACTTGCTAGAAAATTTCTTAGCTACTGTGAACCCCGTGTGATGAGGCCACTTCAGTATATCAGACTTTTCTACAGTCAATAGCGCCTTGGTTCGGGTTGTATTCAAAGGTGTATATATGTGATATTTCGGTGGGTAGGGAGGATCTTGACCTCGATCTACCTGCTTTCCATCTTTCCCATGATCCTGCTCGCGGGTCCTTACATTACCCATCCACTCTCCATCCTTCATCGCATTCATTTCCTCCTCGTTAATATATTTTTGCGCCAAGCGCATCAATTTTTCAACATTGGTCGGCGGGTCTCTTGCCAGAGCAGAGGCAAAAGGTCCTTTTTTCAACCCGTGAATAAGGATGCTCACCATCATGTCAATTCTTAAATCTTGGACCTCCAGAGTCTCGTTATTAAATCTCCCCATGAAATTTTTTATGGTCTCATTTTCTTTCTGCCTGATGGTGAATAGAGCGACCTCTTTTGTTTTCTTTTGCTCGTAAAATAAAAAATGAATTTTTGTACCAACTGTTCGTGTGATTCAATACTACCCGCCGGCAAACTTGTAAACCACTCTTGCGCCTTCCCCGTCAAGGTTGTCACAAACAGTTTTGCTTTAATAGATTCCGTTTGTCCGTAAAGATTCATCACTAAATCAAAAGCGGACACATGCTCTTGCGGGTTCTTCAAACCGTCATACTTCTGTAAATGTGGCATTTTAAAAGTTGCATTTACAACTTTACTCAGAATCCTATTACAGAACAGTGAGTGCTTGTTCTGAGTGACTAATTCTCCCCTCAGCTTCAATTCATCAATCTGATTCCCCAGCAGATGGATCTGTCTACCTACATTATCAACATCCGCTCTCGAGATCGCGGGTTCCCGTCTCCGCCATCCAATTTGTGAACTAGACCCCACTTCAGAAGGAGCGACCGCACGCCTCCTTTCGGGAGCTCTTCTACTCATTCCTTCAGAAACCCGCTCGGTTTCTCTTTCACGTACTATCCTTCGTCTGGCCGTTTCATTCTCAATAGGTTGTGTTCTTCTTTCGTATGCCAAGATGGCATTCCTACTAGCCTCCTCCATCATTCGTTGTAATTCTCCTTGTGTAAGTTGGACTATCCTTTCATTCCCCGCCCTCGGGGTCTCCTCACTTGCCCGCCTACCACCTTCCAATCTTTTCATGTTTTAGGGTTTATGTTTTATCTCCAAAATCGTTCCCACAGACGGCGCCAAACTGATCCGCCTGGATCACGTTTTGACCTTGATCAATGAGCTCGACCTCCCACGTCACCGATTTGGATCTGTTATCTGGAAACAAAACACAAAGCTAGTCGGGATCGTCCCGACGATGATACTCCGATGCCTAAGTCAGATGCTGAGATCGAAGGTAAAATTCGGCGATCTAAAATATAAGTGTGGAGAAACAGTGTACCTTCTCTCAGTGGGGACTTGGAGTATTTATAGACAATGGAGGATGGGACCTACTGGCGGGACAGGTGTCAGCTCCACGCTCGCCCCTGCACTGAGTAAGCTGCTTCTTCAGTGGACACCTGTCGATGAGTATTGCGGGTCGGATCTGGGTTCCCTGGGCCCGATTTGAGACATCATCAAGCCACAATGCGTCACATGCGATCTCATGACCTCACCCTGCGATCTTGTTTATGTTCTTTATCCCCCTTGACCTGTGATCTTCTATGCGACCAACCAGCAACACCACATTCTAATCTCCCTCTCCTTGTGGCATCCTCATCAAATATATTTACAGTAATTATTAAAATTTCAAATTCATTAAACTTAATGAATAAAATCCTTTCATTAATAAAGTGCTTATTAAATTTTAAAATAATATGTATTCATTTATGAAGTATTTTATATTTTTGCTAAATTAAACTTCTAAATTTTGTCAAGATTATAAGTATCATGTGCAACGCACGTGATTCCTACTAGTAGCGACAAAAGGTGAGATCTAAAAATCAAAAGGAAAACCAAAGACACAAATGTAACAGATTCAAAAGCCATGTATGATTCAAACAGAGATAACAAGAATCAATTGACAATCAATGGAGGCCAAAGCACATGAACACAATATTAAAGGATGATGAGGAATGTAACTACTACTGTCTCACCATTGTTAGTCGTAAGAATAAATGTCAATAAAGGGTATGTGTTTGATTTTGTGATAATCTTCTCCTTCACCATCCACCTCTCCTACCCTCTTCACGAACTCTTCTGGCATAATTATAATCAGTGTTTTTAGAGTATTAATGAATTCCAATCCATCAGGAATCATCTTCAATTTACTAAATTTTGCAATAACTAGATGAGAGAGATTGGGCATTACTCCTTTCTCCATTCTCCACTCTACTAAATTCCGCAAATCATTCAAGGAAAGCTCTCTGAGTTTAGGAAATCCAGTTGCCTCACAAACCATCTCTCTGCCCACATATGGATTGCGCCTTAAGCCAAGAACTCTTAACATGGGAAGCTTCTCTAGTATTTTCATTGGGTCTTCCTCAATCCTTGTATCCACAAGCTGCAATTCTATCACATTTTGATATAGTTGAACTTCATAAGTTGGTAATTTGCTCACTCGACAATATGCAATACTCAAGTAATGTAGTGAGTGACACATCACCAACCTTTTGAAAAGAGTTGAGCCATCTTCCGAATCCATATTAACACCCATGTAAATATTAAGGTTTACGTCGCGAAATTATTCTTGATGATTTAAGATGTGATCAACAATCATTGGCAAACATTCTTCATAAAAAATTCTTCCTTCCAATACTCGGAGCTTCGGCAATTTAAGAAGATGAGTGATGTCATCAACCAAACTATTGAACCCAGTTATCATCTCCAACTCATTCAACCCTTCCAATTTCAATTTTTCACCTCCAACGCTCTCATGAAGAAATCCCAAAAATAGATGCCTCAAGTGCCTCATTTTGTATATGTAATTAGGTAATCTAATTGTATTTTTCACATTCAATGTCTGCAAACAAGGTAGCTTGCATATAGATGGTGGCAATTCTTCCACACCACTATTTTCGAGACTCAATAGCTTCAACAGCTTCAATTTTTCGATTCCTTTGG
>NW_011628154.1:53825-54209 GCF_000512975.1 Sesamum indicum | reverse complement strand
CAATCCTGTAACTAAGATCGTTATCCACTCCCTCAATATGGATAGCCAATCTATTTGTTTTACAAATTGAAGACTCTTCTCCTCCCATCTTTTTATCTATAACCTCCAGAAATCCTTCTTTTTTTTTCTTTTGACAAACACAAATCTCGTATCATATCATGAAGCCGGCATGACTTAAATCTATTATATAGCGGCAACTTGTCTGTTTCCACTTCAACCATACACGTATTTGCTAGCTCGAATAAATACCGTTCTGCCACATCTCTCAAACTTTCTCCTCTTCCCTTATCTTCGGAACAAATCATACCTTCAGCCATCCATAGTAAATATAGTTTTTCTATATCTATTTCTTCATCTTCTTTAAAACAAGCCAAATACAAAAAA
>NW_011628154.1:42922-53557 GCF_000512975.1 Sesamum indicum | reverse complement strand
AGTTAATTCAAAATATTATAAAATTTGAATTTCTTATAAATATGTATAGTAATTAAAACAAATCAAAACAAGAGAATTTCGTCCTATACTTTCAACAAATAAAAAATAGAAATAAAATCTGAAAGCATAACTTTATATTGCTGAATCCATTTCTTTGTATGGCTTTCTAAATGTTTGATTCCTTTTATGTTTTAAACAAATTTTGTATCAAGAAATAAATTTTAAATTGCTATTCAACAGCATTTTATACATATAGATCAACTTGAAATTTACATAAGAAAATTCAAACAATCTTGTCATCATGAAAACTATAAAAAAAATTAGACTTAACAAAATAATCTTTTTCGCTAAATATATACTATTAATGATATCTTTAGTATCATTACACTTTTTTATTTTGTCACTAACTAGAGAAAGAAGATTCAAAATCAATAAAATAAAACAAGGAATTTTACAAACTAACCTTGTGAATAGTTGTTCGGGAATGCTATCTTTTGAAGGAGCTCCCATCCTTCATCTTCATCCAAACACTTGAGATTGTGGACGTATCCTCTGGAAGCAATGTTTTGATTTCTGATTGTGAGGAAAACTTTGCTATCTGCCTCTACAATGGGAAAGGCACGCCTTAAGCAATTCCAGTGATCAACTTCCCAAATGTCATCCAAAACTAGGAGACATCTTAAGCAATTCCAGTGATCAACTTCCCAAATGTCATCCAAAACTAGGAGACATTTTCTGTCTCTTTGTACATGGTACAACTTTCTGACCAATGTATCTTCATCTTGCTCTTCACTTTCATTCAGAAGAAGTTGCTTTAATAGTCGTTGGAAAGTAGTTCTGGGTTGAAATTGCTGACTTACACAAACCCAAGCACGATATTTGAAGCACCGCTCCACGGCCTCCCCATTGTAAATTTTAGTAGCAAGAGTGGTCTTTCCCAATCCTCCCATGCCACATATGGAAATCACTCCATTTCATTTGTCATCAGTTGTCAGAACTGATTCTAACTGTTTAATATCCTCCTTCTTCCTACAAAATATTTTTCAGCCTCATGCCCATACGTTCTTCTTGACCTATCGGTATCATCTACCAATCTTGATGAGTTGTCTCCTACACTCATAGACTCCGACTGTTTGGTGAGGTCGGACATACGAGACTTGATATCTTTAATGTCTTCTACGATTTGGTGATTTCTTGACCACTCACTCAATATACAAGTGAATATTTTGAGAACCATTTTAAGGCCTTTTCCTTTTCTTTTGGACACCACTTCAATGACATATCTTTCTAGCACATTCTCAGCTTGAATGGACAAATCGCGAAGTTCAGCGATCCAATTCTGGACTGTCTGTGAATTGTACCGATCTTGCCTCCTATTAGCATCCTTCAAGAAACAGTCCATGATGTTGAGCTGCCTACGGACTTCCTCAACCTCACCGCCCACACTCGATAGAAATTTTGCTTCCTCAATCAATAAGTCCCGAAGTGTTTCAAGTGCAATTGTTGTAACAGAATCAACCATTTTACTTTATATTTGGGTAATTTTCTGGAGAAATGTGTTGGATCAGTAGCGGCTAATTGCAAAGTGGATGGATGTTATTGATATTTTTAATTCACCAACTGCCTTCATTTTATATATGCGCATACCAATTTCTATCCCTACTTGACACAAATTCTACGCATGCTACAAATTCTTTTCTCCTCTTATCTTTTCTTGTAAATTGGAAGTTTTAGATTCTTTCTCCCATATTTCACACTTTCTTGACTCTCACTTTTAATTTAAGTTAAAGCAAAAGAATCGGCTACTCATAACACAAGTTCAAGAAATCCCTTTCAGATTTAATTTAAATTCTACTCATAGGTACAAATTCTTTTCTCCTCTTTCACACAATTTTATTGATGGGTATTGACTCAATCCAAATATAATTTATATTTTTTAATGGGTTTGGATTTGGACCTAGGTTTAGTAATATTTATTGGATTTGAGTATGAGTCTGAGTAGGGTCTCCCCCTATCCATTGACACCCCTATACTATCAATGTATCCACATCAAATTAGTGATTGGTTAACTATAATACTAATTTTAAATAATTATATATATTTGATATTAATTATTGATGATTGCATAATATAATTATAATCAATTTATTAAAAAAAATTATGTTCGGGTTTTAATAATGATCAGTACCACGATCTGCATTGATCCTTCAATCTATATTATATAAGTAACTCAAATGCTTTCTCGCCCCCCCCCCCCCCCCCCCCCCCGCCAAAATGCACTTAAGTGTGAAGCACATGGACTACAATCAGTCTATGGGAAAAGTATCAGATATTTCAATTGCTATGCATTTTTTATTCATTTAAAAGAATGTTAAATAAATCTATGAATTCACATCCATCTTAAACATAAAAATTAGAAATATTAATAACATACTACGTACATGGCTCACCCAATTTGAGCTACATCCAACAAATAGAACGTTTACGACATCGAAAAATGATGATGAGGAATGTGCAAAATGACTTTCAGAAGTAATAGAACTCTAGTCTAAAAAATATAAGTCTTGGACGATTACATGATACTGAAATAGAGGATGATAACTTAAAGTACCTTATTAATAAAAAAATTTAAACTATATGATAATTTACATATAAAATCTGCGATACATGAATAGTTGTGATTGTTTGAAATCCAACATTCTTGTGCTATGCTACACATATTTAGAAGAGTACATAGCGTCCTTTCTGAGTACATCACAGGCACAAGTCCATTTGATGGTTTGCGGCTTCTCTCTCAGGTGAAAATCTTTATGCTTTCCATAACTCAACTTTGTCAAATCAAATAACTCTTTTACGGTATGTTTTTGAACTGTGGATCCTGATCCGGCTTTATGTAACTCATGAATCTGCATCGTCGACTTTGTCTTAGTGGGAGAAACTTGTGTGAATGTGAATGTGGCACTGCAAAAAAAAAAACCTTGATTTGGAATGGATATTTTGTAACGGGTATGTGAAAAATCCTTCAAACTTCTGTGTTCTTACCTGCTCTCACCTACTCTCTCCTGCTTCTAGCTAGCACCTCTGTATTGGTGGAATGGGGACTCCTTAAAGTTGCCGACTGCAAAAGCATTTGCCAAGAATTTTTTCATTAATCAAGAACGATAGATAATTCATCCATATATATCCTCAACTTAGGAATACTGAGAAAAATCATTGTTATCATATACCTCTAGTACTCATCCAAATAGACAAATTCCCACATGTTGTCGCATTTAGTCTAATAAACAAACTAGATAAAAGCAAACCAACAACATAAATGTCTATTTGGTTGATCATAGTATTAACATTCCTCACTCTTCATCAAGTCATCACGAATGCATATCCACCTCCGTCTTGATGCATCATGGCATCTATAGAATCTCCGTCCTCCATTTCCATCTATGTATAAAGTCAAAAGTAGCAATACAAATAAAAAAATTTCATAGTTATTACATGTTTACGTTAGCAAAAGCAAGCGATATGCAAGACTTATGTGCACGTGACTTTTCCGTCCGAAAATCAGTTATGCATCATAAGCACAAAAACATTACTATGCATTAGAACTTCAAAACTAAACTATACTTGCGAATGATAATACATCAACGCAAATTAATTCAAATGCAAGAGAATAATTACATTTCCGCTATCATAATGTTATTTTTCAGCAAATTTCATCATTGTTTTCTTTGATCTTACAATGCTAGGAACAAAAATTTTACTTATATAGTAAAAAAGGTGTTAAATGCAGTTTACCCCATGTGATATGTGAAATGAACAAATATTTTCTAGGGAAAAAAAAATTGCAAATTACCCCACTATTTAGATGGGTGGGGGGTAATTGGTTTCATTTCTCAAGACACATGGGGTAATTTGCTATTTTATACACAACAGTTTTTTTTATTTTTCATTTCTCATATCATGGAGGTAAATTGCATATTTCCTATTTGTGCAGCAATTTGTGCATAAGTTACAGAATCACATTTAACATTAAATTCCAGCATCAAAGACGGAAATAAAGATGTTACGCGAAAGTATCAATAGACGTTACCTCCAGGGGAGTTTTTAAAGCTTTGACGCGTTGGCCATCGTACACAAATGCTATTGCGTCGTAGTTTAATTTCTTCTGCTTACAATAAGATGTAAATAAGTGTTGTAGTCTCTTGTCGAGCGGAAACCGGTAGTAGACCTCGTCCCCGTCCTACAATGACATAAAAATTAAGTAGTTCAAAGATAACTTGCATCAAGAATTAATTAACTACATTTGTATTACTGTGAGATATTCTGAATACTTATATCTATTATTATTAATTATTAATCTGAACTTCAAATATATAATTCATGGGTGAATAGCAATTTGCACCCTATGATATTATAAATGAGTAAATTAGTCTTTTATAGAAAAAAGAAAGATCGGGAGGTACATTGGTGTATTTAAGATTATATAAGGATGCAAATCTAGGTCCTTCTCTAGCGATTCTTGTAAGTTTTTTGCATGCACTTGAACCCTCGTATGTGAAGGCATATAAACCTGCTCTGACCAGAAACTTTATCACTCCTCTAGCAAGGCCCTTAAGTCTTTCTTTGAGTAGGCACCCCCAAATTATCCTCTTTTGATGAGGCACACATATTTTGCTCCGTGCAAGCACACAACTTCTGTTCATAATAGATATTTTTCTTTTAGAAAAATAAAGCCTTACACTTGAGTAGACAACCATTAAGCCTTAATCCATGGAGGCACACGAGCCTTCCTCCATAGAGACAAATAAGCCCTACTCCTACAGGAAAGACGTGCTATAATAGCTAGCATTAAAGAAAAAAAATGCCATCTACACTCACAAAAGGCAGTTAATGACACCATCGCACCAATTTTGGAATATCGCAATTGCACCCCTTGTTAAATTAATTTAAAAATTAATTTTAATTACTCCTCTGTTTTGGTTTACAAAAGTGATTACGCATCATGTTAATACTACTATACTAACTTTTTTATTGTGTCGATAATACCTTAAATTTTTTTTTTAAATGTGATTTGTTGGTTAATATATTTTGTTCTTAATTATATATAATATATTTTAAAATATAAATAATTATATTTATATGCACGCAAGAATGACGTGGCACGACGAATAACTAGCATAATTTAAAATATATTGATAGCTTGTTACAACATTAATACAGATTAATAGTTCAATGAACTCAACTTCTTTTTTTCTTGGGAAAATTATAATTTTCGCTCTATAAGAATGGAAGGTAACACTTTTGGTCCACTTAAAATTTATTTTAGCAACGAAGGACAGTAATTTAAGAAAAAAAAAAAAAGAAGCACATTGCGGACCTTTGTCTCTGAAAATTTTCACTAGTTACAGTTGTCATGCACATAATATGCACGTGACATTTTCCAATAAAATTGGTTATTTTATTGGTGAATATAAAGAAAAAACATTATCAACATTATGAAAAAAAGCAAATCAAAGATAGTTAATTCATCCATATCCTCAACTTAGAATAGTGAGAAAAATCATTGTTATCATATACCTCCAGCACTCATCCAAATAGACAAACTCCCACAGGTTGTAGCTTTTAGTCTAATAAACAAACTAGATAAAGCAAACCAACAACGTAAGTGTCTCTACGGTCTATTTGGTTGATCGTTGTATCGACTTTCTTCACTCTACATCAAGTCATCACGAGAGCGTAGCCACCTCCGTCCTGATGCATCATGGCATCTATAGAATCTCCGTCCTCCATTTCCATCTATGTATAAACTCAAAAGTAGCAATACAAATAAAAAAGTTTCATAGTTATTAGATGTTTACGTTAGCAAAAGCAAGCGATATGCAAGACATATGTGCACGTGGGACCTTTCGGTCTGAAAATTAGCCATGCATCATAAGGACAAAAACATTACTATGCATTAGAACTTAAAAACTAAACTATACTTGCGTATGATAATACATCCAAGCAAACTAATGCAAATGCAAGAGAATAATTACATTTCCGCTATCATAATGTTATTTTTTTTTTTGCAGATTTCATAATGGTTTCCTTTGATCTTATAATGCTAGGAACAAATATTTTACTTATACAGTAAAAAAGGGGTTAAATGCAGTTTACCCCATTTGATATGTGAAATGAACAAATATTTTCTATGAAAAAAAGACTTGCAAATTGCACTATTTAGATGGGTGGGGGGTAATTGGTTTCATTTTTCAAAACACATGGGGTAATTTGCTATTTTATTTCACAACACTTTATTTATTTATTTATTTATTTTTTCATTTTTCGTATCACGGAGGTAAATTGCACATTTTCTATTTGTGCAGCAATTTGTGCATATCGTTACAGAATCACATTTAACATTAAATGCTAGCATCAAGTCATCCAAATAGACAAACTCCCACACGTTGTAGCATTTAGTCTAATAAACAAACTAGATAAAGCAAACCAACAACGTAAGTGTCTCTACGGTCTATTTGGTTGATCGTTGTATCGACGTTCTTCACTCTTGATCAAGTGATCACGAGTGCGTAGCCACCTCCGTCCTGATGCATCATGGCATCTATAGAATCTCCGTCCTCCATTTCCATCTGTGTATAAACTCAAAAGTAGCAATACAAATAAAAAAGTTTCATAGTTATTAGATGTTTACGTTAGCAAACGCAAGCGATATGCAAGACATATGTGCACGTGGGACCTTTCGTTCCGAAAATCAGCCATGCATCATAAGTACAAAAACGTTACTATGCATTAGAACATAAAAACTAAACTATACTTGCGTATGATAATACATCAACGCAAACTAATGCAAATGCAAGAGAATAATTACATTTCCGCTATCATAATGTTATTTTTTTGCCAGATTTCATCATTGTTTCCTTTGATCTTATAATGCAAGGAACAAATATTTTACTTATACAGTAAGAAAGGGGTTAAATGCAGTTTCACCCATTGGATATGTGAAATGAACAAATATTTTCTATAAAAAAAAGACTTGCAAATTGTACTATTTAGATGGGTGGGGGGTAATTGGTTTCATTTTTCAAAACACATGGGGCAATTTGCTATTTTATTTCGAAACAGTTTATTTATTTATTTATTTATTTTTTTCCATTTCTCGTATCACAGAGGTAAATTGCACATTTCCTATTTGTGCAGCAATTTGTGAATATCGTTACAGAATCACATTTAACATTAAATTCTAGCAACGCGAAAGTATCGACAGACGTTACCTCGAGGGGAGTTTTTGAAGCTTTGACGCGTTGGCCATCGTATACAAATGCTATTGCATCGTAGTTTAATTTCTTCTGCTTACAGTAAGATGTAAATAAGTATTGTAGTTTCTTGTCGCGCGGAAACCGATAGTAGACCTCGTCCCCATCCTGCAATGACATAAAAATTAAGTAGTTCAAAGATAACTTGCATCAAGAATTAATTAACTACATTCGTATTACTGTGAGATATTCTGAATACGTATATCTATTATTATTAATTATTGATCTAAACTTCAAAATATATAATTCATGGGTGAATAGCAATTCACACCCTGCGATATTATAAATGAGTAAATTAGTCCTTTATGAAAAAAAAAATAGGGATAGATTGTTGTATTTTAGATTATATAAGGAGGTAAATCTAGGTCCTTCTCTAGCGATGCTTGTAAGCTTTGTGCATGCACTTGAACCCTCCTATGTGAAGTAAACCTGCTCTACTCTGAACAGATACCTTATCGCTCCTCTAGCAAGGCCCTTAAGTCTTTCTTTGAGTAGGCACCCCCAAATTATCCTCTTTTGATGAGGCACACATATTTTGCTCCGTGCAAGCACACAACTTCTGTTGATAATAGATATATCTGCTTTATGAACATTTTCTTTTAGAAAAATAAAGCCCTACACTTGAGTAGACAACCATTAAGCCTTAATTCATGGAGGCACATGAGCCTTCCTCCATAGAGACAGATAAGCCCTACTCCTAATGGGCTGGTTCGGAAAATTCCTGCTCCATATAGCATGAAGTAAGCTCTTCTTTCTCTAAGCATGTTTATGCCACTAATATTTTCCTGTAAGAAAAAAAAGTGGGTCCCTCTTCAAGCTAGTCTCTTGCCTCTGAGATGGTTATTCTAATAAGTTTTGAAGTTTCCATTTATTAGATTGAGGAGTAGAGTGATGCCCATAAAAATACACTGGCCTAAAAAGGCCCAAGTTTTCCAAAAAAAAAAGAGAGATCTTCAAAACTCAAAAGAATGCAAAGCCGAAGTGGAGCCCAAGGGGCCCAGTTCGAGTAAGTGCTTAGAATGCCTTATGAAAATTTAGTTCGGGTAACGCCCCCAAGGAGTCTAGCAGCAAATGCTTCTAAAAACATAAATTGGCCAAAAGAAACCCAAATTGGCTAAAATCCAAGAAGGCCCAGACCTAAGAAGTCCTCACAGGCCCATAAGGAAGTTTAGATACTTGAAATCCCCTAGGCAAAGTCAAAATTCATTGTACAAGGCATTCATGTCGGATCTCTAAAGGCACATATCACAAAATCAAATAAAGACGAGCAGCCCCCTCGAGGACACCTGGTGCCTCCAACCAGAAGTAACTTTAAAACCTAAAAGCTTGAACTCCGGTTGGAATAAGGTATCTCCTCAATTACTTAATGTAAAATTTTGGAAAATATTCTTATCTCTAAAAGATACATTCACCTGCAACGGACTCCAATCCCGTCCCCCCAAGAATCGGGGGTCTCCTCCAATCCCGTCCCCCCAAGAATCGGGGGTCTCCAACTTCCAAGAAATAACCCTCAACCTAGTCCGGTGGAGAACTCCTAACTGTTGGGAGATTACCCTACAAAATCTAGCAAGATTTAGCTTTATCTAACCATTTTGAGATGATGCTCCATCAAATCTATGAAAATCCTCCACCGAGTCACAGATGGATTGATTCATCTCCAATCAACTTATGATTACCTATAAATAGAGAGCCCCGAGCTACAACTTTGGTTGAAGGGAATACATAGAGAGCCCCGAGCTACAACTTTGGTTGAAGGGAATACTTCAATTTCATATTATTATTATTAGGGAAAATGATTATTTTAGTCCGCTAAGTATGCCTAATTTTAAGTTTAGTCCGATAACTATGTCCATTTTTGTTTAGATCTAGTAAGTTACGAAATTGCTTACTTTTAGTCCACTGACAGATTTTCGGACTAGTTTACCCCTATGCAACTTTGAAAGGCAGTTTTAGTCCATATTCACTCATAGGGGTAAAACTATTCGAAAATCTGTTAGAGGACTAAAAGTAAGCAATTTCATAAGTTACTAGACCTAAATAAAAATAGACATAGTTATCGGACTAAAATTAAAATTAGGCATACTTAACGGACTAAAATAATACTTTTCCCTTATTATTATTGTTGTTGTTGTTGTTGTTATTATTATTATTATTATTATTATATAATACTATTATTATTTCAATGTTTATCAATCTTGGTTCTTGGGATTATCAACGGGAAAGATTCTTGATTTCGAGTAGATCAAGAATTACAAAAATGCAGGAACGATTTATGTAAAAAGCAGTTGCAACTAGGGATGGTAATTGTATCGGTCGTTGAAAATCGTTCCTAATATCGATTTAGCCCAAAAAATTTAATTTAAGAATTGGAACAGTTGGGGATAGTCTTTCTAATGGTTACTTATATTTTTTAGGTGAAATTTTGGAACGGTATTTATAATAATAATTTTATTTTGAAACTGTTTTTTTTTTCTAATTTGGATGAATTTAGGAACGGTCTTTGAAACATTTTTTTGCAACGAGTTATTGAATTTGGAACACCTTTGTAGAATTATTTTAGGAATAGAATTACGAACGGTTCATATAATTTGGAACGCATATTAGATACAGATTAGTAATTCTATTTGGAACGATTATATATTAATTTGGAACAATTCGTTTAGTTTAGGAACACTTTTTTGGGACAGTCTTTGTAACGGATTCTGGAACGAGTTTTGCTAAAATTTTTAATATTTTCTTTAGCATCGCTAAACCCGTTCCTAATTTTTGAATGTTATAATTTTTTATAAATTATTAATATATTTAATAATTTTGAACAAATAAATAAATTTATACATTTTAACAAATTTTATGATTATGTACATTATTATGTAACAATGTTAGTATGTACTGGGAATATTGTTGTAATTTATTTTTTTATGATTATTATGTAATTTATAATTATTTATATTTATTAATGTAATATTGTTGATATTGCATTAATTGTTTTAAAATTCTTTATTAATGTGATTAGGTGTAAAAATTATTAAATTACATAAATTCCATAAATTTGTGTAAATTACACATAAATTGCATAAACTACACATAAAAATTATAAATTACATAAATTACACATGTATTTCATAAATTACACATACAAATTATAAATTGCATAAATTACAGATATATTGCAAAATTACACAGAAATTGTAGAAATTACACATAAAAACTATAAATTGCATAAGTTACACATGTACTGCAGAAATTGCACATAAATTACATAAATTGTATAAATTTACAGAAAATTAGAAATTTTGAAAAAATATTTTCGAAATTTTTTGAAAAA
>NW_011628154.1:41396-42742 GCF_000512975.1 Sesamum indicum | reverse complement strand
TTGAAAAATTATTTCAGAATTTTTTTCTGAAAATTCATACAGATTTTTTTTTTAAAATACCAAAAATTTACAAAAAAAATTTAAAATACCATAAATGTACAGAAAATTAGAAAATTTTGAAAAAGTATTTTCAGAAATTTACAGAAAAATTTTAGAAATACAAAAAATGAACAAAAAATATATACAATTACAAAAATTTCAAAATATTTACAATTTTTGTCTCAGTCTGGTCCCTCAAGCTATTTTTTGTTGAATACGTGGCTGAATTTTGACTTTTTGGAGGGTAAAATAGTCCATTTAAATTTGATTTTACCACTTTAGTCCCTTAAATTTATAACATTGTCAAATTCCTCCTTTTTTCAAAGGAAAAAAAATGTGTCTATTCTCAGTCTGGTCCCTCAAGCTATTTTTTGTTGAATACGTGGCTGAATTTTGACTTTTTGGAGGGTAAAATAGTCCATTTAAGTTTGATTTTACCATTTTAGTCCCTTAAATTTATAACATTGTCAAATTCCTCCTTTTTTCAAAGGAAAAAAAATGTATCTATATTTTTTATGTTGATATATTAAAATTATCTTTTATGAATAACAAAAAATTTGCACTCTTGTGAACATAATAATATTTAACTTAAAAAAAACAGTCTACTCTATTTTCTCTTTTTTTATTGAAATAAAAAAAAATCCAAAATTATGATAAATTTTATGAATTTACATTTTGCGAAAGGTTATATAAAAAATTGAATTCAGTAATTTTTTATTTCAAAAATTAAAGATAAGTCTAAAAGTTAAACCTTAACAATCTATCTTTATTACTAATTAAGAGCACTATTTTGGTGTCTCACTTTTTTTGGTGGGTCAGTTTTTTTTTTAATTATATTTCTTATTCTCAACTTTGTTTGAAAAATTACGAATAACTCCTCATTGTTTGAAATATTATAAATTCCCCCTTAATATTTGATAAAATCCTAAAATCCTTGGATGGAGGTTTAAAATTATCAACTTTGCCCTTGATGTATTTTTATCTTTTTTTCTAAAAAAATTAAATAATGGAAAAAAAAACATACATAGTGGATGAAATATTATCAACTTAGTCCATAAAAATTTTTACAAAATTTTTAAAAATAACTGAAATTATAATTCTAAATTCTCAAGAATATTTTAGTCAGTTTACCACAAAAATAGATGAATTGGACTAATTATTACACCAATGTTAGAATCAAAGGTTGCATGGTAATTTTTCAAATAAAGAACATTACATTTATATATATTGTTATTATTATGAACTTTTTGTTTATATCAATGTATTGTAACTTAAAGAACAAAATTTATTTGCATTACTAATGTACA
>NW_011628154.1:25109-41328 GCF_000512975.1 Sesamum indicum | reverse complement strand
ACCAATTGTGATTTTAATTAATTAATTTAATTAATGCGTACATTACATTACACGGAACACATGCTATTTAATTATACATTCATCAATTATAGTTATAAATAAGTGTACCTATAATTGGTATTAATTGGTATAAATGAAATATCTGGAATGTGTTTGATTTTGTGATAATCTTCTCCTTCACCATCCACCACTCCTACCCTCTTCACAAACTCTTCTGGCATAGATATAATTCTCAGTTCTTGGAAAGTATTAATGAATTCCAATTCATCTGGAATCATCTTCAATTTACTGCATTCTGCAATAAGTAGACTGGAGAGGTTGAGCATTGCTCCTTTCTCCACTCTCCACCCCATTAAATTCAACAACCCATGCAAAACAAGTTCCCAGAGTTGAGGAAATCCAGTTGCCCGACAAACCATCTCTCAGCCCACATATGGATTGCTCCACAAGCCAAGAACTCGTAACATGGGAAGCTTCTCTAGTATTTCCATTGGGTCTTCCTCAATCCTTGTACCCACAAGCTGCAATTCTATCACATTTTGATATAGTTGAACTTCATAAGCTGGTAATTTGCTCACTCGACAATGTGTGATTCTCAAGTAATGTAGTGAGTGATACATCACCAACCTCCTGAAAAGAGTTGAGCCATCTTCCCGATTCGTATTGACATCCATGTCCATCTTGGGCAATTTAAGAAGATGAGTGATATCATCAACCACATCACCAACCCAGATATCATCAACCATCTCCAATTCATTCAACCCTTCAAATTTCAATTTTTCTCCTCCAACCCTCTCATGATCATCTTTCATAAATAGATGCCTCAAGCGCTTCATTTTGTATATGCAATTAGGTAATCTCATTGTATTTTTCACATTCAATGTCTGCAAACAAGGTAGCTTGCATATAGATGGTGGCAATTCTTTCACAATACTATTTTCGAGACTCAATAGCTTCAACAGCTTCCATTTTGTGATTTCTTTGGGCAATTTCCAATTCTCAAATTGATAACCTTTGAATACAAAAGATCTTATGTTCTTATTTTTCCCAATCCTTTGACTAAGATCGTTATCCACTCCCACCGCATGAATAGCCAATCTATTTGTTTTGCAAATGGAAGATCGTTATCCACTCCCACCGCATGAATAGCCAATCTATTTGTTTTGCAAATGGAAGAGTCTCCTCCTCGCATCTCTCTATCCATAACCTCCAGAAAACCTTCATAATGTTTGGATTCGTTTTCTGAGTGTTTTGTTGTGTTTTATAGAAATACAGAAAGAAAAACAAAGATAAATAAGTGTGTGTTAGAGATAGTATGTATGTTTGGATTTATTTTCGGAGATAATTTAAAATAAGTATTATATATTTAATGTTGTGTTTTTGGAGACAAAAATTACTATTCATTGTCAAATCATGTCTTTGGAGATAATTTAAAATAAGTATTATATGTTTAATGTTGTATTTTGGGAGACAAAAATTACTATTCATTGTCAAATCATGCCTTTTTTATATATATTTATGTATATATGTGTGTGTGTATATATATGTATGTTTTTATGCTAAAATAGTTAAAAACACCTAAATAAGGTGTTTTTGAATGATGGCAAACATTGGGTATGTTTTGACTTGTCTCGAAAATAAGTTGGAAATGAAAACAAACATAGTGCTTGTCTTTTCCCTTTTGACAAACATAGATCTCTAATCATATCATGAAGCCGGCATGACTTAAACCTATTATACAGCGGCAACTCGTCTATTTCCATTTGAACCATACACCTATTTGCTAGCTCAAATAAATACCGTTCTGCCACATCTGTCAAACTTTCTCCCCTTCCCTTGTCTTCTGAAGAAATCATTCCTTCAGCCATCCATAGTAAATATAATTTTTCTGTATCTATTTCTTGATCCTCTTTAAAACATGCCAAATACAAAAAATACGGTTTCAGGTTGTAAGGGAGCATATTGTAACTCAAATCTAGTATTTGATTTACTCTTTTGTCAGTCTCCAAACCTCTCCCATGTTGAAGGTACGAATCAAGATTTCTACACACATTTTTCCATTCTATTGATGCCTTTTCATGACGAAGAGTTCCCCCAATAACTGAAATGGGTAATGGTAAATAACCACATTTTTTTACTATTTCCCTTCCATATTCTTCCAATAACTTTATTTCAGTTGTAGGTAGCTCTGCATACATAATGAATTAATGTTAGTTATGTACGTTTGTTAATTCAATATACTAAATTTGTGTAATTAAAACAAATCAAAATAAGAGAATTTCGCCCCATACTTAAAACAAATAAAAAGAGAATTGTTGTTATATTTGTATTGTCATGAAATTGTCACTAATTCTTCATAATGACAATTTTTTTGTCACTAATAATTTTTAAAGATAATTTTTTCACACATATTGTCGTCATGAAAACTATAAAAAAATATTAGACATATTAAAATAATCTTTTTCGCCGAATATATACTATTAATGATATTTTTAGCATCATTACTCTTTTTTCTTTTTGTCACTAACTAGAGAAGAAGATTCAAAATCAATAAAACAAAAACAAAAATATTTACAAACTAACCTTGTGAATAACTGTATGGGAGTGCTATCTTTTGAAGGAGCTCCCATCCTTCATCTTCATTCATGCATATAATTTACTATAACCTACACAATCTAAGAATATTTTTGAATAATTGCATCAAAATAATTAACTTAATAATACGAAAACGGACAAAGTTCAAGCTAGAAAATTGAAAAATAGAACCAACAACCCTAGTGAAACTATAGATTCATTAAGGACATTTCTAAAAAAAATCTTAATAAATAGCAACTATTATACGCCATATAAAAAATTATTATATTAATTTTTAAACAAATTGTTAATACTAATTATATTTTTCAAAACAATCCAAAGTTTATAATATGTTTATACTTTTTATAGCTATCTTTTACAAAGTTAATAAAAAATAAGATAGATGTTAATCGTCCACATAGACATGGGTGTATCTATAAAAGTAGGATACGTTCCCTATTACAAAAGGAAATCGAAAATAAAACATAAATTAAATCACTTAATTTTGATTGGTTCAAAATTCCATGTAAAGTTCATAAAGTAAATACATCAAATTGATAAGAAATATGTGTGCAGTATATTTGAGAAGACAATGAAAATAGTTAATAATGAATAAGAAAATTGATATTGAAACTCCAACGATTAGTAGTGGGTAGATGATAAAGTAGTGGTTCTTGATGATTGAAGATGTGATCAACAATCATTGACAAACTTTCTTCATAAAAAATTCTTCCTTCCAATACTCGGAGCTTCGGCAATTTAAGAAGATGAGTGATGTCATCAACGAAACTGTTGAACCCGGTTATCATCTCCAACTCATTCAACCCTTCCAATTTCAATTTTTCACCTCCAACGCTCTCATGAAGAAATCCCAGAAATAGATGCCTCAAGTGCCTCATTTTGTATATGTAATTAGGTAATCTAATTGTATTTTTCACATTAAATGTCTGCAAACAAGGTAGCTTGCATATAGATGGTGGCAATTCTTCCACACCACTATTTTCGAGACTCAATAGCTTCAACAGCTTCAATTTTTCGATTCCTTTGGGCAATTTCAGATTCTCAAATGTATAACCTTCCAATACTAAAACTTTGAGAGATTTGAAAATCCCAAACGTAATGTAATTATACAAAAATGTATCTCGCCAGTCCGTTTTGAGGAATAGAAAAGATCTTATGTTCTTATTTTCCCCAATCCTGTAACTAAGATCGTTATCCACTCCCTCAATATGGATAGCCAATCTATTTGTTTTACAAATTGAAGACTCTTCTCCTCCCATCTTTTTATCTATAACCTCCAGAAATCCTTCTTTTTTTCCTTTTGACAAACACAAATCTCATATCATATCATGAAGCCGGCATGACTTAAATCTATTATATAGCGGCAACTTGTCTGTTTCCACTTCAACCATACACCTATTGTCTAGCTCAAATAAATACCGTTCTGCCACATATCTCAAACTTTCTCCTCTTCCCTTATCTTCGGAACAAATCATACCTTCAACCATCCATAGTAAATATAGTTTTTCTATATCTATTTCTTCATCTTCTTTAAAACAAGCCAAATACAAAAAACATGGTTTCGGATTGTAAGGGAGCACATTGTAACTCAAATCTAGTATTTGATTTACTCCTTTGTCATTCTCCAAACCTCTCTCATGTAGAAGGTACGAATCAAGATTTCTACACATATTTTTTCATTCTATTGATGCCTTTTCATGATGAAGAGTTCCTCCAATAACTGAAATGGGTAACGGTAAATAAACACATTTTTTTACTATTTCCCTTCCATATTCTTCCAACAACTTTATTTCAGTTGTAGGTAGCTTTGTATACATAATCAATGAATGTCAGTTAATTCAAAATATTATAAAATTTGAATTTCTTATAAATATGTATAGTAATTAAAACAAATCAAAACAAGAGAATTTCGCCCTATACTTTCAACAAATAAAAAATAGAAATAAAATCTGAAAGCATAACTTTATATTGTTGATTCCATTTCTTTGTATGACTTTCTAAATGCTTGATTCCTTTTACGTTTTAAACAAATTTTGTATCAAGAAATAAATTTTAAATTGCTATTCAATAGCATTTTATACATATAGATCAACTTGAAATTTACATAAGAAAATTCAAACAATCTTGTCATCATGAAAACTATAAAAAAAAATTAGACTTAACAAAATAATCTTTTTCGCTAAATATATACTATTAATGATATCCTTAGTATCATTACTCTTTTTTCTTTTGTCACTAACTAGAGAAAGAAGATTCAAAATCAATAAAATAAAACAAGACATTTTACAAATTAACCTTGTGAATAGTTGTTCGGGAATGCTATCTTTTGAAGGAGCTCCCATCCTTCATCTTCATCCAAACACTTGAGATTGTGGACGTATCCTCTGGAAGCAATGTTTTGATTTCTGGTTGTGAGCAAAACTTTGCTATCTGCCTCTGCAATGGGAAAGGCACGCCTTAAGCAATTCCAGTGATCAACTTCCCACACGTCATCCAAAACTAGGAGACATTTTCTGTCTCTTTGTACTTGGTACAACATTCTGACCAATGTATCTTCATCTTGCTCTTCACTTTCATTCGGAAGAAGTTGCTTTAATAGTCATTGGAAAGTAGTTTTGGGTTGAAATTGCTGACTTATACTAACCCAAGCACGATATTTGAAGCACCGCTCCACGGCCTCCCCATTGTAAATTTTAGTAGCAAAAGTGTCTTTCCCAATCGTCCCATGCCACATATGGAAATCACTCCATTTGATTTGTCATCAGTTGTCAGAACTGATTCTAACTGTTTAATATCCTCCTTCATTCCTACAAAATATTTTTCAGCCTCATGCCCATACGTTCTTCTTGACCTATCGGTATCATCTACCAATCTTGATGAGTTGTCTCCTACACTCATAGACTCCGACTGTTTGGTGAAGTCGGACATACGAGACTTGATATCTTTAATGTCTTCTCCGATTTGGTGCATTCTTGACCACTCGCTCAATATACAAGTGAATCTTTTGAGAACCATTTTAAGGCCTTTTCCTTTTCTTCTGGACACCACTTCAATGACATATCTTTCTAGCACATTCTCAGCTTGAATGGACAAATCGCGAAGTTCAGCGATCCAATTCTGGACTGTCTATGAATTGTACCGATCTTGCCTCCTATCAGCATCCTTCAAGAAACAGTGCATGATGTTGAGCTGCCTACGGACTTCCTCAACCTCACCGCCCACACTCGATAGAAACTTTGCTTCCTCAATCAATAAGTCCCGAAGCGTTTCAAGTGCAATTGTTGCAACAGAATCAACTATTTTACTTTGTATTTGGGTGATTTTCTGGAGAAATGTGTTGGATCTGTAGCGGCTAATTGCAAAGTGGATGGATGTTATTGATCTTTTTAATTCACTAACTGCCTTCATTTTATATATGCGCATACCAACTTCTATCCCTACTTGACACAAATTCTTTTCTCCTCTTATCTTTTCTTGTAAATTAGAAGTTTTAGATTCTTTCTCCCATATTTCACACTTTCTTGATTCTCACTTTTAATATAAGTTAAAGCAAAAGAATCGGCTACTCATAACACAAGTTCAAGAAATCCCTTTCAGATTTAATTTAAATTCTACTCATAGGTACAAATTCTTTTCTCCTCTTTTACACAATTTTATTGATGGGTATTGACTCAATCCAAATATAATTTATATTTTTTAATGAGTTTGGATTTGGACCTAGGTTTAGTAATATTTATTGGATTTGAGTGTGAGTCTGAGTAGGGTCTCACCCTATCCATTGACACCCCTATACTATCAATGTATCCATATCAAAATTAGTGATTGGTTAACTATAATACTAATTTTAATTAATTATATATATTTGATATTAATTATTCATGATTGCATAATATAATTATAATCAATTTATTAAAAAAAATTATGTTCGGGTTTTAATAATGATTAGTACCATGATCCGCATTGATCCTTCAATCTATAACATAAGACATACATGGCTCACCCAATTTGAGCTACATCCAACAAATAGAACGTTTACGACATCGAAAAATGATGATGAGGAGTGTGCAAAATGACTTTCAGAAGTAATACAACTCTAGTCTAAAAAATATAAGTCTTGGACATTACATGATACTGAAATAGAGCGTGATAACTTAAAGTACCTTATTAATAAGAAAATTTAAATTATATGATAATTTACATATAAAATCTGCCATACATGAATAGTTGTGATTGTTTGAAATCCAACATTCTTGTCCTATACTACACATATTTAGAAAAGTACATAGCATCCTTTGTGAGTACATCACAGGCAAAGGTCCATTTGATGGTTTGCTTGGCTTCTCTCTGGTGAAAATCTCTATGCTTTTCATAACTCAACTTTGTCAAATCAAATAACTCTTTTACGGTATGTTTTTGAACTGTGGATCCTGATCCGACTTTATGTAACTCATGAATCTGCATCGTCGACTTTGTCTTAGTGGGAGAAACTTGTGTGATTGTGAATGTGGCACTGCAAAAAAAAAACTCGATTTGGAATTGATATTTTGTAACGGGTATGTGAAAAATCCTTCAGACTTCTGTGTTCTTACCTGACCTACTCTCCTCTCTCCTGCTTCTAGCTAGCACCTCTGTATTGGTGGAATGGGGACTCCTTAAAGTTGCCGACTGCAAAAGCATTTGCCAAGGATTTTTTTCATTAATCAAGAACGATAGATAATTCATCCATATATATCCTCAACTTAGGAATAGTGAGAAAAATCATTGTTATCATATACCTCTAGTACTCATCCAAATAGACAAACTCCCACACGTTGTAGCATTTAGTCTAATAAACAAACTAGATAAAAGCAAACCAACAACATAAATGTCTATTTGGTTGATCATTGTATTAACTTTCTTCACTCTTGATCAAGTCATCACGAATGCATAGCCACCTCCGTCCTGATGCATCATGGCATCTATAGAATCTCCGTCCTCCATTTCCATCTCTGTATAAAGTCAAAAGTAGCAATACAAATAAAAAAGTTTCATAGTTATTATGTTTACGTTAGCAAAAGCAAGCGATATGCAAGACTTATGTGCACGTGACTTTTCCGTCCGAAAATCAGCCATGCATCATAAGCACAAAAACATTACTATGCATTAGAACTTCAAAACTAAACTATACTTGCGAATGATAATACATCAACGCAAACTAATGCAAATGCAAGAGAATAATTACATTTCCGCTATCATAATGTTATTTTTCGGCAAATTTCATCATTGTTTTCTTTTATCTTACAATGGTAGGAACAAAAATTTTACTTATATAGTAAAAAAGGGGTTAAATGCAGTTTACCCCATGTGATATGTGAAATGAACAAATATTTTCTAGGGAAAAAAATTGCAAATTACCCCACTATTTAGATGGGTGGGCAGTGGGGGGTAATTGGTTTCATTTTTCAAGACACATGGGGTAATTTGCTATTTTATTCACAACAGTTTTTTTTCATTTTTCAAGACACATGGGGTAATTTGCTATTTTATTCACAACAGTTTTTTTTTTTCAATTTCTCATATTACGGAGGTAAATTGCATATTTTCTATTTGTGCAGCAATTTGGGCATATCGTTACAGAATCACATTTAATATTAAATTCTAGCATCAAAGACGGAAATAAAGATGTTAAGCGAAAGTATCAGTAGACGTTACCTGCAGTGGAGTTTTTGAAGCTTCGACGCGTTGGCCATCGTACACAAATGCTATTGCGTTGTAGTTTAATTTCTTCTGCTTACAGTAAGATGTAAATAAGTGTTGTAGTCACTTGTCGAGCAGAAACTGGTAGTGGACCTCGTCCCCGTCCTGCAATGACATACAAATTAAGTAGTTCAAAGATAACTTGCATCAAGAATTAATTAACTACATTTGTATTATGGTGAGATATTCTAAATATGTATATCAATTATTATTAATTATTGATCTGAACTTCAAATATATAATTCATGGGTGAATAGCAATTTGCAACCTGTGATATTATAAATGAGTAAATTAGTCTTTTATAGGAAAACAAAAAGATAGGGAGGTAGATTGGTGTATTTTAGATTTTATAAGGAGGTAAATCTAGGTCCTTCTCTAGCGATTCTTGTAAGTTTTGTGCATGCACTTGAACCCTCCTATGTGAAGGCATATAAACCTGCTCTGACCAGACACTTTATCACTCCTCTAGCAAGGCCCTTAAGTCTTTGTTTGAGAAGGCACCCCCAAATTATCCTCTTTTGATGAGGCACACATATTTTGCTCCGTGCAAGCACACAACTTTTGTTCATAATAGATATATCTCCATTATTAACATTTTCTTTTAGAAACATAAAGCCCTACACTTGAGTAGACAACCTTTAAGCCTTAATCGATGGAGGTACACGAGCCTTCCTCCATAGAGACAAATAAGCCCTACTCCTACAGGAAAGACGTGCTATAATAGCTAGTATTAAAGAAAAAAATGCCCATCTACACTCACAAAAGGCAGTTAATGACAACATCGCACCAATTTTTGAATATCGCAATTGCACCCCTAGTTAAATTATTTTAAAAATTAATTTTAATTACTCCTCTTTTTTTGTTTACAAAAGTGATTACGCATCATTTTAATACTACTACACTAACTTTTTTTATTGTGTCGATAATACCTTAAGATTTTTTTTTTCAATGTGATTTGTTGGTTTATATATAATATATTTTAAAATATAAAAAATTATATTTATATGCACGCAAGAATGACGTGCCACGACAAATAACTAGCATAATTTAAAAGATATTGACAACTTGTTACAACATTAATACAGATTAATAGTTCAATGAACTCAACTTCTTTTTTTCTTGGAAAAATTGTAATTTTCATTCTATAAGAATGGAAGGTAACACTTTAGGTCCACTTAAAATTTATTTTAGCAACAAAGGACAATAATTTAAGAAAAAAAAAAAAAAAGAAGCACATTGCGGACATTTGTCTCTGAAAATTTTCCCTAGTTACAGTTGCCATGCACATAATATGCACGTGACATTTCCCAATAAAATTGGTTATTTCATTTGTGAATATAAAGAAAAAACAGTATCAACATTACGAAAAAAACCAAATCAAAGATAGTTAATTCATCCATATCCTCAACTTAGAATAGTGAGAAAAATCATTGTTATCATATACCTCCAGTACTCATGCAAATAGACAAACTCCCACACGTTGTAGCATTTAGTCTAATAAATAAACTAGATAAAGCAAACCAACAACGTATGTGTCTCTACGGTCTATTTGGTTGATCGTTGTACCGACTTTCTTCACTCTTGATCAAGTCATCACGAGTGCGTAGCCACCTCCGTTCTGATGCATCATGGCATCTATAGAATCTCCTTCCTCCATTTCCATTTGTGTATAAACTCAAAAGTAGCAATACAAATAAAAAAGTTTCATAGTTATTAGATGTTTACGTTAGCAAAAGCAAGCGATATGCAAGACATATTTGCACGTGGGACCTTTCGTTCCGAAAATCAGCCATGCATCATAAGCACAAAAACGTTACTATGCATTAGAACATAAAACTAAACTATACTTGCGTATGATAATACATCAACGCAAACTAATGCAAATGCAAGTGAATAATTACATTTCCGCTATCATAATGTTATTTTTTTGGGCAGATTTCATCATTGTTTCCTTTGATCTTATAATGCTAGGAACAAATATTTTACATATACAGTAAAAAAGGGGTTAAATGCAGTTTACCCCATTGGATATGTGAAATGAACAAATATTTTCTATGAAAAAAAGACTTGCAAATTGCACTATTTAGATGGGTGGGGGGTAATTGGTTTCATTTTTCAAAACACATGGGGTAATTTGCTATTTTATTTCACAACACTTTATTTATTTATTTATTTATTTTTCATTTCTCGTATCACGGAGGTAAATTGCACATTTCCTATTTGTGCAGCAATTTGTGCATATCGTTACAGAATCACATTTAACATTAAATTCTAGTATCAAAGACTGAAATAAAGATGTTACGCGAAAGTATCGACAAACGTTACCTCGAGGGGAGTTTTTGAAGCTTTGACGCGTTGGCCATCGTACACAAATGCTATTGCATCGTAGTTTAATTTCTTCTGCTTACAGTAAGATGTAAATAAGTATTGTAGTTTCTTGTCGCGCGGAAATCGGTAGTAGACCTCGTGCCCATCCTGCAATGACATAAAAATTAAGTAGTTCAAAGATAACTTGCATCAAGAATTAATTAACTACAATCGTATTACAGTGAGATATTCTGAATAGGTATATCTATTATTATTAATAATTGATCTAAACTTCAAAATATATAATTCATGGGTGAATAGCAAAACACACCCTGTGATATTATAAATGAGTAAATTTGTCCTTTATGAAAAAAAAAAAAATAGGGAGGTAGATTGGTGTATTTTAGATTATATAAGAAGGTAAATCTAGGTCCTTCTCTAGCGATTCTTGTAAGTTTTGTGCATGCACTTGAACCCTCCTATGCGAAGGCATATAAACCTGCTCTGACCAGACACCTTATCGCTCCTCTAGCAAGGCCCTTAAGTCTTTGATTGAGTAGGCACCCCCAAATTATCCTCTTTTGATGAGGCACACATATTTTGCTCCGTGCAAGCACACAACTTCTGTTTATAATAGATATATCTCCATTATTAATATTTTCTTTTAGACAAATAAAGCCCTAAACTTGAGTAGACAACCATTAAGCCTTAATCCATGGAGGCACACGAGCCTTCCTCCATAGCGACAAATAAGCCCTACTCCTACAGGAAAGACATGCTATAATAGCTAGTATTAAAGAAAAAAAATGCCATCTACACTCACAAAAGGCAGTTAATGACACCGTCGCACCAATTTTTGAATATCGCAATTGCACCCCTAGTTAAATTAATTTAAAAATTAATTTTAATTACTCCTCTTTTTTTGTTTACAAAAGTGATTACGCATCATTTTAATACTACTACACTAACTTTTTTTATTGTGTCGATAATACTTTATGTTTTTTTTTTTTTTTGTAATGTGATTTGTTGGTTTATATATTTTGTTCTTAATTATATATAATATATTTTAAAATATGAAAAATTATTTTTATATGCACGCAAGAATGACGTGCCACGACGAATAACTAGTATAATTTAAAAGATATTGACAGCTTGTTACAACATTAATACTAATTAATAGTTCAATGAACTCAACTTCTTTTTTTCTTGGAAAAATTGTAATTTTCGTTCTATAAGAATGGATCTTGGAAAAATTGTAATTTTCGTTCTATAAGAATGGAAGGTAACACTTTTGGTCCACTTAAAATTTATTCAAGCAATGAAGGAGAATAATTTAAGAAAAAAAAAAAAACAGCACATTGCGGACATTTGTCTCTGAAAATTTTCCCTAGTTACAATTGCCATGCACATAATATGCACGTGACATTTTTCAATAAAATTGGTTATTTGATTGGTGAATATAAATAAGAAACAGTATCAACATTATGAAAAAAAGCAAATCAAAGATAGTTAATTCATCCATATCCTCAACTTAGAATAGTGAGAAAAATCTAAACTCATTTATTCTACTAACGTATATATGTATGGCAGGTTGACTTTTATACTCTATAGTTGTCCGAGGAGTGATCTAGTGCTGGAACAAGTTAATTCAAAATCTATAAATTCATTTTATCTTTGATCAAAATTTATGTGGATATGTTTTATTTTATAACTTTTCAACTATAGAAGATTATAAAAAATGAATGAACTATTATGTCATTTTGTCAGGATGCATATTAAAACTTCCTAAACATTCATGTTTTTAACTCTTATCTTTGTTATATGTTCTTATCTTAATAGGCATTCTATCAGATCCGGGCAATGAAAATCCAAATAAAATGGATAATGAAGTGTTGGAGATCATTGCTTGCACTTTAATTGATTTATAGCCAGTAAATTTTCTCGTTATTATTTTCCTATTATTTTGTCAACATATATAATTAAAAAGGAAATTTTAAATTCGAAGATCTTTTGCCTTTTCAAAAGCTTTTGAGGTGAGGAGAGGGTGTAGGAGTATTTTGAGGCCGTCACCATGGCCCCATTGCAGGAGGAGCAAACTCCCATTTCTAATATTATGGAGGGTACCAGTACGCCTTGGGGTGATGCAGTGCAGATGATTTGGCATAGAGGATGGTTTTTGATGTTGCCAGGCTGGCTGTCTGGTCTTCTAAGTATAACCGGGATAGTGTGCCTGATAATGCTACGAGGTCGTATCCTACTAATGTAGGACCTAGTTCATATTACGGTAGGTGGTACGATTATGTGTTTGGGCTGGCAAATCAGTTTCACGATGTAGGGCATGCAGCAGAGCAGCCATTGGGGAACTGTTGCACCCAATCTCAATGGAAGATTGTTGCTGAGTTGGTGAATATCAAGGTCGTTGGCCATTTTCTCAGCATATAAATGACCAAATATCCCAGTGGGTTGATCATATAGTAACGCAACCACACCTTGTCCCAAGATTACTATACTACGAAGAAATTGATAAGAAACTTAGGTTTACCTATTGGAAGATTTATGTGTGTAAAAATAGTTGCATGTTATACTGGAAGGTGATCTTTGACTATTGCATCTTTTGTGGAGAAGCTAGGTACAAGTTAACCAGGACGCGAAACCCTAATCGCAAAAAGACAGCATATACCAGTCTTAGATACCTGCCGATTACCCCTCACCTACAAAGGTTGTATGCTTCAGAAGCGATTGACGAGCAAATGACGTGGCATGCTAATAATCTAACGAAAGAGGGATCCGTATTCAATCCGTCTGATGCAGATGCATGGAGGCATTTTGATCGAGCATATCCTCATTTTGTAGTAGAGCCCCGTAATGTTAGATTGAGTTTCTGGACGGATGGGCGCGCACCGCACGGGCAGTACGGTCGTACGTACTCATGTCGCCCTATTACACTTACAGCATACAATCCCCACTGGGAATGTGCATGAGTGCTGAGGTGATAATGGTGATCCTCGATCCTTCCAATCCTAAACGTTTCATCAATGTTTATCTGGAGCCTTTGATCGAGGATTTGCAGAATTTGCGGCTGTAGGTGTACTAACGTGCGACATTGAGAAGCGAGTTATTCGCAATGCACGCCATGTTGATGTGGACTGTGAACGACCTACCCGCTTATAGATTGGCGTCTGGATGGAGTTCCACTGGTGCTATGCGGTGTCCAGTTTGTATGGAAGACGCACATTCATTTACCTACAGAACAGTAGAAAGTCATGCTGCTTTGACTATTACAGATAGTTCTTCCCCCTGGACCATCCAAACCGTAGGAACAAGAAAGCATTCAATAAGAATCGAGTAGAAAGGAATGTTGCATAACCAAGATTGATGGGAGAACAGATCCGCAAATGGGTTGGAGAGTTTAGCCCTGCGGTTGACGTGTCGTTGTCACTTGCTGACGGGTAAGGTAGCGAGTATAAGTGGACAAAGAAAAGCATCTTTTGGGAGCTCGGCTACTGGTTGATGCATCTGATATGATGCAATCTTGGTGTCATGCACATTGAGAAAACATGCTTGACATTATATTCAATACCGTGATGGATATAAAAGGAACAACGAAGGATACTCTAAATACATGGAAGGACCTGAAGATCATATGTAACGGACAGAAGCTTGAGCTGGACAAAAGGAGGATGAACGTGATGCCTAAAGCCGTATACACCCTGACTGTCGATGGACCAACATTGCGTTTCAAGAAGTTGAGAGAATACCTCCAAGTTCCGACGGACAACCATAATTATAACCTGCATAAGAGAATACCTCCAAGTTCCGACGGACAACCATAATTATAACCTGCATAACCCAAATGGTACACAATTAGTCATTGAGCTTTATGTTGCTAATCACCAAGGAGCAGGTACATCCCGATCGGGGAACTATAAATCTTATGATGAGTCTGACGACGATAGCTTTGATAAGGATTACGAGACTGAAGAAGACAAAAATTCTAATTGACATTTAGCATTTTCTATGTCAAGTGTCTTTGTATTTTGCCGATAGAAATTAGTATAAATTAAAAAATTATCGATAATAATTTATAAAAATAGTTTACCAGCTAATTTAGAAGTACAACTTTCAAACTATTTGTCCATACCAATATTTTTTTTTAAAAAAACAAAACACATTTTTTTTTTCTATTTAGGAATGGTCAAAAAATCTACAAACAAAGTGTTATATGTAGATTAAAGAGCAAATAAAAAATTACCAAGAAAATAACTAAATATTAGAATAAAAATTAATAAGATGAGATAAAGATTACTTCAGTACTCGGAATCAATAAATCATAATAGCAAACGGATTTCTAATCTTCAAATGATTTGGATATATAAACCTAGCTTGCGACCCAAAAATAAAGAATTACTATTATTTTAGTTTTATTTGTCATAGGAATTTCACATTATATCTTGTAATTGAGAAACATCCACCAAACTAATGCTAATTCAATGGTCATGCACTAAACACATGGTTTCTAGTGGGTGATCAAGATGCCTAAAGAGTCGGGATCAAGAGGGACTCAACCTAGGATCTGATTGGCCCATTCAAAAAGAGTTGGTTGGTACAATCCAGGCCAAACCAAGGCTGATTCGAAGTATCAATACTTGGGATAGGCCCAGCCCAATGACCTAGGACCTCCTAACCTTGGGTCAAGTTAGCGGGCTGACCTAATCGAGCCACTTCTTTTTTTTTAATAATATATGACATAGAAGTTTTATTTTATTCTTGTAGCTTAACTATTCTATATTTTATATACTTTGGAAACTCTAAAAAGTTTTTCCTTTATTCTTATACTTCTATATTAGTACAACAATTCACTAAAACTCATTGTTATTTTTTTTAAAATGTATTTTAATTTTTTTTGGGGCTTGCCATTATTTAAGTTTATTATTTGTAGCTAGTTGGTTCAATTGTTATTAAGTTCTTTATACGGTCTTAGCTACTTTTTTTTTTGTAGTTTTGATTATTTTTTTGATTTAATTATTTAAAATAAAATCATAAATTATTTAAATCTATTGAAAAAAGTATCTCATCTTCATTTAAAAAGAAAGAAAAGAAAATAGGCACAATCAGGTTTGGTTTGAGCCATCACCACTGCTATTGCACTTTCTCTTCATCCCCCGTTTTGTGCTAAATATAAGGTATCAAAATTAGTGTTTTCGACTCACTTGTATGTTGAGCGAGTGGTTGAGAATGCATCAAATCGGAGAAGACGTTAAAGATATCAAGTCTCGTATGTCCGACCTCACCAAACAGTCGGAGTCCATGAGTGTAGGAGACAACTCATCAAGATTGGTAGATGATAACGATTGGTCAAGAAGAACGTATGGGCATGAGGTTGAAAAGTATTTTGTAGGAATGAAGGAGGATATTAAACAGTTAGAATCAGTTCTGACAACTGATGACAAATCAAATGGAGTGATTTCCATATGTGGCATGGGAGGCTTGGGAAAGACCACTCTTGCTACTAAAATTTACAATGGGGAGGCCGTGCAGCGGTGCTTCAAATATCGTGCTTGGGTTTGTGTAAGCCAACAAT
>NW_011628154.1:21428-25021 GCF_000512975.1 Sesamum indicum | reverse complement strand
CCAAGTACAAAGAGACAGAAAATGTCTCCTAGTTTTGGATGATGTTTGGGAAGTTGATCACTGGAATTGCTTAAGGCACGCTTTTCCCATTGGAGAGGCAGATAGCAAAGTTTTGCTCACAACCAGAAAACAAAACATTGCTTCCACAGGATACGTCCACAATATGAAGTGTTTGGATGAAGATGAAGGATGGGAGCTCCTTCGAAAGATAGCACTCCCAAACAACTATTCACAAGGTTAGTCTGTAAAATTTCTTGTTTTATTTTATTGATTGTGAAGATAATATTGAATTTCTTGTTGAACCCTAATTATGGAAAAAAAATTCTTAATATATTCAAAAATTAAATATTTACTTTTTTATACTTTGACAAGAAAAGAAATTAATTAAAAACAAATTGGAGAAACAAAAAGACAAATAATTAAATCTGTACCTGGAGAAACAAAAAGACAAATAATTAAATCTGTACCTGAGGCTCCATTAATCTTGCATGAAGAGCACAAGAAATGGGATCTGACGATAACACATCACCGAAATTTCACAAGATGAATTTGAATTTGGGTCGGATGAAATAATCCGGCCAAAATCTTTAGTGTATGTTCTTGAAGTATTTTGTTGGCAAATTATAACGATGACGAATTAAAAAATTGATTCAAAAAGAAGAATTAAAGAAGGAAAAAGAAAGAATCAAATGTTTGAGAAAAGGAATAATGCAGTTGCCTGGATAGAATTCATCTTACATTTATGGAGTTTTTCGCCATTTCTTGGCTAACGAAGGAATCAGATGTAACGTCCCTAGGGCTCTCTGAGCGTAGTACTTTATGGACTTGAACAGTGTCCCTGCAGTGAGTGTGTTGAGGGAGAAAAGGCGTGAGAAAATTTGAAGTGTTAGTGGTTGACTGAGAGAGTGTGAGTAAATGTTGTGTGTATATGTGCGAGTGTTTCAAACAACAAATCTCGATAGGGGGTAGCAGAAGCCTCGGAAGTTACGTCCTGTCCTTTTGTCATAATATTTTCCTGTTAATTTTTTCTTTGTTGGTTTGTCGTTACATAATATTATTGTAATAATATGTCAAAAAGCATTTTTAGAAAGAAATGTATATATTGATTCTATCTATCAATACCATACAATGAATTATTTTCTATATTAATTGGTCCAGAAAAAGCAAAAAAAAAAATAAAAATGAGACAACATTTATGAAAATTAATTAAAGAGTTCATCAATTTGTACATATTGTTGTATTGTAATCAACCATTTGTCTTTACTTCTTTGTATACAACTACAGTTTCTGACTAAAATTGAAAAACTTAAAGTAGTGATGAAGTTAAAATTGATACTCAAAACTGAAAAATTAATCATGTATTCCTTTCTTGCAAGTTCAATCATTTTGTGCTTATTAAAATTTGGCAATACTTTTAACTACCGGTTTGGAATTTGGTTTCAAAGGCTGGATATTAGAGCGAAATATATGTGGTAGGTGTGTTTTAATCTGAAAGATGTAATTAATGGTTTGGTATATAAAGATAGGTATAGACTAATGTCATTTATTACACTTTGAGGACTGGATTTCATTGATGAACTGCAGTCTAGTAATTTATGTTTGAAATTGAATTGCAATTATATTAAAGTTATACACATAAACTAATGTGTGTAAGAATTTTTTGCACCAATTTATATGGTTCTTTGCCACCACAGAACATATCACTTTCAAATATTTTGAAAAGAAAAATCAATTGACACATTAATCCATTAATTTATATGTATATATATACATATGTATAATAGACACTTAAAAAAGCTAAAAGAATAACAAAGACTAGAGGGTTGGATATTGCAAAAAATAAAGCAGCTTCTGGAATATCCACCCCTCTAAGGCTGACTATCCTCTAGTAGCTTCTGGAACGTCTCCTGCAAAACAAATAAAATTATAAACACTTTTAAGCAAGAATTAATTTTTTTAAGAAAATAATATTAATAATGTATCTATAACTGCCACCTCCAACTCCCTCGGCCCACTCCAGCCACCGTCTACTTTTTTCTTGTAGCACATCTCCAATAATTCCATCTGCTTGGGGGGCGACCGACCTTTGCCTCATGTAGAAGAAAAAACATTTAGCATCTTGTTTATAAAATAATGGTAATGCATTTAAATATTATTTACTTACCAACTTCCTCTTGTGCATGCCAATAGAGGACGACCCCCTCCCCCTGATACACAATTGAGGACACCATAGAGTTCGCCGCCCGGTTGCCTTATTCTTTGAGGACTCCCGCTGGAAGTCAACGTTGGCCCAGTACGTCTGGAGCTGGAGCCAAATCTTGTTGGCGAGCCAGAGTGGCCTGACGAGGCTGGATAGGGTGATAGAAAATATCTTCCAGATTCACTTATCAGCCAACATGTTGAAAACCAAGAACATTAACTCATCGTTACAGTCCCACCAGTAGGTCATCTACAATAATAAAATTAAATAAAACATTAGTAAAATTCATTAAATAATTAGATTATTAGATAAAACAAAATTAATTTAAAATTGATTACCTTTGCGCTGTCAAACCAGAAATGCTGGTACTCTGGCGCACCTACCTCAGATATGGCGACAGGTGGGGAAAATGTCCCCGTCACGACTGCATTGATGCACTCGTGAAAGTGGCGGTAAGATTTAAAATTACATGCTATATTAGACATTTTTAATATAAAATAATACTAAAAAAAATTGTTAAACAAATTTACCTCGCGTCATCGAGGCTGATGTACTGGGCATGCTGATGGTAGTGGTGGAGCAACCGTAGGGGTGACAGACTGCTATATCCTCTCTTCCGCTGCCGGTCCAGCTCCAGATGCTTCAGCGTCATCTGGAGTCTGCGAGGCGGGGTACGGTGCAGTCGTGTCAGGTGGTGTGGGTGGTTAAAGAACTGCTTCCCAAATTGGGAAGCATCCCACGAAAATGGTAGAAGTGGCGGGGCACGAGCACGACCATGTGGTATAGGAAGCATACCACTAAACAAGATCTAAACAAATTATTCAGAAGTATTAGTCTAAATTTTACGGTTATTGACATTAATATTTAAATAAAAAAGCATATTCTAATTCTTACACATCGAAAACATTATCATGAAGTTATGATTATTGTACACAGTAATTATTTAAAATGTATAATTCTCTTCTGCATATATACAAACGGGCCAAGTATTGATTTAAGCTTGTTTACGCTATCACATGAACTTATTATTGTAGTATTCGTTACATTTATACATTTTAATCTATTAACATTATATTTTGTTGACAGATGAAGATGGATAAATATAACAAGTTCTACGGGCAAAATTCAATGAATGGGCTAACAAGAAAGGCATGCGTGATTTGTTTGTACGCAGTTACCAAAGAACTATACATTTTTAAATAATTATTAATCATTGGAAATATTGTCCTCAATTTGTTTTCTATTTCTAATGATTATGTAATTGTATTTTAATTTGAAATATTACCTTGATATTGTTATTGTTGATATTACTTTGTTAATAATATTATTATAGGGATTATTGGTCTAATTTTGTGATTATTGATATTATTATGTAAATGTTATTATTGAAAAA
>NW_011628154.1:17168-20941 GCF_000512975.1 Sesamum indicum | reverse complement strand
ATTATAATCGGGAAGTGAACGAGCAATCTATGGAATATTTAGGGACAGTTTAATCATTTTAGAAACAAATATTTTATACGAATGATTTTATTTAATTTCATATTTTGCAATGGTCAAATATTAAATAACCATTCCTAGGTTTGAGTTTTCCTCCAGTTTTCTTTTGGCGCGAAATTAAATTTGTTTGAACTTATTTTGAAACGGTCAAAATAAATAGACCGTTCCTCTATTTTAATTTTTCCTCTTTTTTATTTGGGAAATTGTAATATATTTAACGGTTTATTTTATCAATGTCGGTTCAAAATTGGAATGGGCTCTGGATCGACTTCCTAATTCTTTAACCATTCCTAAATAGAAAAAAATTGTGTTTTGTTTTTAAAAAAAATTTATTGGTATGAACAAAATAGTTTGCAAGTTATACTTCTAAATTAGCTGGAAAACTATTTTTCTAAATTATTATCGGTAATTGTTTAATTTATACTAATTTCTATTGGCAAAATACACAGACACTTGATACAGAAAATGGTAAATGTCAATCATAATTATTGTCTTCTCGTAATCCTCATCAAAGCTATCCTCGTTAAACTCGTCATCAGTTTATTGTTCCTCGATCAATATGTACCTGCTCCTTGTTGATTAGCAATAGAAAGCTGAACGACTAATTGTCCGTCACAACTTATGGAGTAGGTATTGTCTCAATCTCTTGAAATGCAATGTCGGTCCATCGAGAGTTAGGTTATATACAGCTTTGGGCATCACGTTCAGCCTCCTTTCATCCAACTCAAGCTCCGGTCAATCACATATGATCTTCAGGTCCTTCCATGTATTTAGAGTATCCTTCGTTGTTTCTTTTATATCCATAAAGGTATTGAATATATTGTCAAACACGTTATTCTCAATGTGCATGACATCAGGATTATGTCGTATTAGATGTACCGACCAGTACTCGAGCTCCCAGAAGATATTTTTCTTTGTCCTCTTATGCTCGCTACTGTTCCCGTTCGGGAGTGACAACAAAACTTCAACCGCAGGGCTAAACTCTTCAACCCATTTGCGGATCTTCTCCCATCAATCTTGACTGTGCAACATTCCTTTCTACTCGATTCCTTGTGAATGCTTTCTTATTCCTACGGAACAGATGGTCTAGGGGCAGGAACTGTCTGTGGCAGTCAAAGCAGCACACCTTCGTACCGTTCTGCAGGTAGAATGAATGTGTGTCTTTCATACAAACTGCACACCACATAATACTAGTGGAACTCCATCCAGACGCCATTCCATAAGTGGGTAGGTCGTTCAAAGTCCACATCAACAGGCCTGCATTGGGAATATCCCATTTCTTAGTGTCACACGTTAGTACACCTGCATACTACAGATTCTGCAACTCCTCGATCAGCGACTCCAGGTAAACATTAATGAGACGTTTTGGATTGGAAGGACCGGGGATCACCATCATCACGAACATATACTCAGCACTCATGCACATTCCCAATGGGAGACTGTACGGTATAAGTATAACGGGCCAACATAAGTACGTACCACCGTACTGCCCGTGCGGTGATAGCCCATCGGTGCAGAAATCCAATCTAACATTACGGGGATCTATTGCAAAATGAGGATGTGTCCGATCAAAATGCCTCTATGCATCTGGATCAGACGAATGGCACATGGATCCCTCTTCCGTTTGATTCTTGGCATGCCACGTTATTCGCTCGGTAGTCGCTTCTGAAGCATTCAACTTTTCTAGGCAAGGGGTAATTGATAGGTACCTAAGAATGGCATATAGTGTCTTTTTACGATTAGGGTTTCGCTTACCTAGCTTCTCCAGAAAACTTGCAGTAGTGCAGATCAATGTCGTCCTTCCTGTACGTACAACCATTTTTACATGCATTAATATTCTAAATAGGTAAACCCAAGTTTCTTATTAATTTCTTTGTACTATATTAATCATGGGGCAGGGTGTGGTTGCAGGGCATTATATGATCGGCCCACTAAGATATTTGGTCATACATATGCTGAGAAAATGGTCGGCGACCTTGATACTCACCAACTCAGCAACAACCTTCAATTGAGATTGGGTGCAACCGTTTCACAACGGCTGCTTGGATGCATGCACTATATCGTGAGATTGATCTGCTAGCCCAGACAGATAATTAGGGCGCTCTACCATAATATGAACTAGGCCCTGTATTAGTAGGACACGACCTCGAACGATTATCAGGCACAACATCCTGGTTTTACTTAGAAGACCAGACATCCAGCCTCACGGAATAAAAAACAATCCTTTGTGCCGAGAATCCATCTGCACCGCATCACCACAAGGCGTACTAGTACCCTCCATAACATTAGAAATGGGAGTTTGCTCCTCTTGATATGGGGCCACGGTGACGGCTTCAAAATACTCCTACACACTCTACTCACCATGAGAAGTCTAATTACCGCATCACCACAAGGCGTACTAGTACCCTCCATAACATTAGAAATGGGAGTTTGCTCCTCTTGATATGGGGCCACGGTGACGGCTTCAAAATACTCCTACACACTCTACTCACCATGAGAAGTCTAATTATAATACTCCGGCATAAAACCTTTCAAAAATAAGTCAAAATTTACCTCGTCCGTGGTTTTGAAAACATCATTTTTGCACTTACGACAAGGACACTTAATTTTCTCACCATCCATATATGCATGTTGACACTTGGATAATTCTATAAATGTAGCAACACTATCCTCAATAGAGTAAGACCCACCTTATTTGGAAGGTTCTTCTCATACATCCATCTCCTCAACTATCTTAACATGACAGTGAGTTCTACACAGACACACAAACACACACTGATATATACATATATTATGATATTAAATTAATTTATAAAATTACAAAAAATATAATCAATTGACAAGTAAAGGGTTAATGTTTTTACCTGATCAAAATAACTTTAAATATCAACAAAAATTTGAGATAGGTTGACGAACAAGAGTAGAAAAATGTTTGTGGGTTAGTGAGAGATAAAAAAAAATCGAGAGAGATTGAGGAAATAGAGAGAAAATAAGAATGGAAGAAAATAGTGACATTAAATGGAAAGAGCACACATATTTAGTTGTTAAAAATAGTTGTTGATTTAGATTTTGAAATGGTTCTTTCAACGTGTTTAGGAACACTTTTTTTTTACCACTGAAATGTAGTCGTTGTATTTCATTTGGAACAGTCTTAGTAATAGTAAATAAATAATACAAAAAAATAGTTGCAATCTGTACCAAGTTTTGGAACGATTTTTGAAACACATTACTTTTTAAATAAAACTAATAATTTGGAATAATTCTTGCATAATTGATTAAGGGTGTTCCAAAATCATTCGAAATTGTACCTCATTTTGGCATACATTTTCTAACTGTCATCTTTTGGACATCCTTTGTCACCCATATAGGAATGGTCAATTCAAGACCGTACCTAATTCTAATATTATGTTCCAAATAGAGTTCCAACCATTTATCGCTACTATTTTGTAACAGTATTTGGATCAAATTTTGTAACTAATTATCTGGGACTCATGTTGGAACGGTTTGCCCGTTCAAAAATTATAACCTAAAAAAAATATATATCATGACATCATCTTTTCATATCCATTCATTATGTGTTCCAAAGACCGTTCCAAGATGGAAGGGGCTTAGGAATGGTTGTCTTGACCGTGCCAAATCCCACCTTTTTTTATGGTATGATGATGTGCTCTAGCCAAATCTCATCCATAAAGGTGGTTGGCGGAGCACAAGATCTA
>NW_011628154.1:14553-16869 GCF_000512975.1 Sesamum indicum | reverse complement strand
AAGAAACAAGGTTACACATAATATTCTAGTAAATCAAATAGCGTGCTAGAACACTTGGCTCTAAAGAAGCAAATCCTCGAAAGAGAAAGGAGCATGCCGTCTCTTTTAATCACAATGCTAATGTGACCGCGTAATGTCTCTAAGGATAAAATTCTTGAACTGATTTATCTAAATGTAACGAGCAAGATCTCAAGGTCAGTTACGCGATGTCTATTAATTATCTTTACAACAGTTTAGGTTGTTACCGAAAAGAGGGTAAATTGCAGTTTTGGTCGCATAAATGGACGTGTTTTTAATTTTGGTGCCATACTGTAGATGATTTACACATTCCATCCAATATGTGCATTTCTTTTCCAATGTCAGTACACAAGAGGAGCAATCATTAAGTTGCTAATGACAGATTATTTTTCCGTTAGGTGGGTGAAAATTTGGAGGGAAATTATACTAATAAATGAAAATTTGGTGGAAAAGGTTTATTTGTTCTTCTACCATATATGAATAGCTAATTTGTTTTCTTATCTCTCCCATTTAGTAGGAAAAAAGTATAAAACACTGATGCAAATGGAGAAGTTCTTTGTCACTACGGAAGGATTGGAACTTTTAGATCCTTATCGACCAAAATTGAAAACGAGTCCACTTATTGGACCAAAAAAGAAATTTATCCTTGACTAGAAATTGAAATGAATGAGATTTTTGCCTATTTTGTAGCTGTCGAAAACATGGATGAAAATGAAAATGATTCTCAAACTGTAGAGAATGCTAACACAAATAATTGAAAAAAATTAAAAATAAGCAAGAAGTATTTGGATCTATTATTCCAGCACCACAAGATGTTCAAGCCATGGCTATAAGAGTGGTTGTTTGTACCAAAGAAAAATGAATGAAATGAAGTTGTAAGATACAAGGCTAGACTTGTTGACCAAGGCTTTACTCAAAGGCCAAAAATTAATTATACTGAAACGTATTCACTTGTAGTGGATGCAACCATACTTAAATTTTTAATCAGTTTATTAGTAATTGAACTGTTGGAAAAGGTGAAAAGCCAATATCGGTGGTTTTGAGAATTATTCTAGAAATCTTTATTTAATCAGTATTGTTCCGACGAATATGGTAAGTGACTTTAGCACATGTGTCTGTTGTCCTTGTCATATTACGTCAATCACTACTTTGACATCACAACAGATGCCCACAGACCACTCAGTAACCCATGTAGTTTGGTTGTGCATTTTGGATGGCAGCTATGAAACTAACTTTTGAGGGTTGGTCTAAAATATTCCAAGTCAATGACCTCAAGACTAGGCATCGAGAATCCTACAGAGACTTGCACTGAGTATTGCATTCATTTGATGAGTGTTGCGTTTCATCGGCGAAAGACGTTGGACATCTTTGCAATTTCAGTGGATTTGTTGACAAGGTGGTCAACTGACTGAACTGACTCGTGGGGATCGTTATATGGAAGCCTCAGTAGCTTAGTCAGTATACTTGAGTCCTTAGCTCGGATAGTAAGGGAGTAGTTCTCAAACTTAAGGAATCACAGTAGTCATATACATACGATGATTGTATCTTAGATCTATGGAAGAGGTGATTGTGTCACAAACGTGATTATCATAAGCCTTATCAAGTGTAGTCGAAGTGTGTAGTGAGGAAGAGGTGATTGTGTCACAAACGTGATTATCATAAGCCTTATCAAGTGTAGTCGAAGTGTGTAGTGAGGATGGTGAGTTTCGAGAAGAGGATCCATCCCCTATCAGAATGTGATAGAGGTATCTCCTATTCACTTGGAGATGCATTCACGTCTTATTAATCTCTAGCCACAGTCGTTGATCGAATAGGAAAAGGAGGTTCCTATGTCAAGAAACTTGGTGTAAAGTTATCTCAAGTATTAAGCATAGATGCCTGGTCCAAGATGGGAACTGACACCTAATTCCATGTCCACAACAAAGCCTAGGAGATGATAGAAGAAAGGACCGTACCCGTACGGACTGGTGAAAGTAAATTTTCGCACAAAAATTCATCTAGTCTCTAGTGCCATGGACCGTTGCTAGACGACCATCCATGGCAATGGACTTTCTTGAAAGAATAACCGAGAAAGAATAAGGAACTAATTTGAAATTAATTCCATAAGATGTAAGTAATTTGATTACTCACACATGAGGGTACATTGGATGGATAGCCCAAGTTTAAACTAATTAAAATAATTGAAATTGTGCTTGTCTTTATTAGTTTAATGAATTGGATTCCATTAATGAATAAGAGACAATTTCATCTTGAATATTTAATTAGATTAAATACCTAGTGGGATGAATTAAATGAATT
>NW_011628154.1:13451-13955 GCF_000512975.1 Sesamum indicum | reverse complement strand
ATATCATGATTTTTCTAATGCATGGAATGCATTATTTTATGTCCAGCATGTTTAATTGGATTATTTTGCTAGTTGGATAAAAATGGATGATCATGGAGCCCTTGACCATTTGAATGTATTTATTTATTTTGCTTACGTTTGGTGGGCCCATATGCCTTTTTGTTATCTTCCTCCTTCGCTCGTTTTTGCCTTGAAAATAAGACTTGCTTTCCTCCCATTGTGTACTCTCCTGAACAATTGATCAGGATTTGTTTTTAAATTGCAATGAGACTAGAATATATTTTTGGTGGAATTTTTAGTTTTTACAGAAGCAAGTCCATGGAGAAGAAGGTCCACGGAGGAGGAGGCCGACGGAGAAGGAGCCCCATGGAGGACTTACAAGGCCCATCTATATGTTAATGAGTAAATTACATTTCTAATAGCTTACGGCCACCTTAGATGTACCTTAGACTGACTACGGTCTTAGTGGGCCGCATAGCTTGGGCTCGTGATCATCCAACAGGG
>NW_011628154.1:0-13440 GCF_000512975.1 Sesamum indicum | reverse complement strand
TTTTTATTTAAATTCGTTTAAATATTTGATATTTGTGCATGCAAAATTTAATGTGATGAGGTCTCAGTCAAACACTAAAAAATTTAACTCTCAATTGGTTGGACCAAATTAAAGTGTTGGGATCCAAAATGGACTTGGATAAAAATTGTTTGATCTGTGCAAGGCTTTCATCCACAATAATGTGATGAGGAAACTACCACTACCCAAGTGTGGTCTCGCGAGTCGTGGCACATTCTGATTAGAGGCAGGGTCCACCAATATTGTGAATAAAGGAACACGCTCACCGTTATTCGGACACAATAGTCGTGGGGGGCGAAAGTTGAGGTATGATTTGGTTGATGGGTTGAGCACGATACTAATTAAATATTAAGTCCAAAATGGACATGGATCGAAATGGCATTTCAATCTGTCCAGGGCCTCCATCCATAATAATATCATAAGTGAAGCTACCACTTCTTAGAATAGGTGACCTGAAAGCTAATTGGATTGGAATTCTTGAAATCTATTCTAACAATAAGTCGATATTGTGTAATATTATTCAGTGAATAAAATGAGTATTTGATATTGGCATTTCATTGTTGTGCTCATTACATTTATATTTGCATTTCTTTCAAACATCACAACAAAACCCACAGACCACCTTGAACAACCGTGCAATAGTTGGACTGCACATTGGAAGGCGGTCATGAAACTAACTGTTTAGTGCTGGGTCTGAAATGTTCCAAGTTGAGGACCTCGAGAATGGACGTCGAAGTGTCCGATGTAGACTTGCATTAAGAGTCGCATCCATTTGATGAGTGTCATGTTTCATTTGCAATAGACGTGGGACGTTTATGCGATCTTAATGGGTCGATTGACTAGGTGTCAAATCGACTGAACTAACTCACGGGGATCGTTATATGGAAGCCTTTCAGGCTTGGTCGGTATGACTTGAGTCCCCAGCTCTGATAGTACTGGAGTACTCAAAATTGAAGAAATACGGCAGTCACGTGTATGCGATGATTGTATCTTAGATTTGTGTAAGAGATGATTGTGTCTCAGACATGGTCATCATAAACCTTGTTTAGTGTATTCAAACTATGTTGCGAGGATGGTGAGTTCCAAAATGAGGATCCGTCCCCTGTCTAAATGTGACAGAGGTCTCTCCTATGTACATGGAGATACGTTAATGCTTTATAAAGTTGAGGCCACAGTAATTGGTCAGATAGGAAAAAGAGGTTCCTAGGTCGAGCAATTTGGCGTAATGGGATCTAAAGTAAATTAAGCATAGACGCATAGTCCAGGATGGGAACTGACACCCAATTCCATGTCCAGGACTAAGACCGAGAGATGGTAGATGGAAGGACCATACCCGTATGGACTCGAATCCGACACTACAGGTCTAGAGCTCTGTACTCTAAAGGCATGTTTTGGGTCATTGTCCCTCAACTCGTAAGTCATCCCAGAAGGTGACGCCTTCCGAATATGTTCTCATAGGTCGTTCCATAGCGAGGTGGATGCTAATAAGGAACTCCTTATTGCGACCTAGACAATGTCGAGATCCCTTTGGATTTTGTCCGGCAACTTGGGCATTAACCGATAGCTGTCCGAACTTTATGTCAAGCTACTCGAGGTTTTTCCGAAGGTGCCTGAGTCTCAACATGATGGAGTTTGCTTCAGATGCCTCCATCTCTCGTCAGGAAATCTGCAAGAACGTTTTCATGAGATTTTATAACAACAATATTATAACAATAATATTGACATTCAGCTTGCCAATGTTATAACAATAATATTGGCATTCAGCTTGCCATCTGATAATACGAGCTTTCTCTATTTTTTATTCTAATTAATTCTTTAAGAAAGCTTTGACATTAGTATTATCAACTTTTAAAGTAAATTCTTTGGCAAGTAAAAATAAAGGCCATTTTTTAAAAGCCTTCCAAACCATAAAGAATTATTTCTCGTTGATGTGCCAAACTTTGGCTTGTTGTTTTGAGAACAACCCTCCTGTATATCTACAAGGTTCTTCCCATGTAGTTGTCTTTTTCATGAGCACTGCTGGCCATCTGTAATCATTGGCGTCTGTATAGAGTACCAATTCATCCTTGTCCTGTGGTATAGCAAGTTTTGGCAGGTTACTGCAAACCTGTTTCAGCTCACGAACCCATTCTGTGTGGCTTTCTTCCCATTTCCACTTTGAACTTTCCGTTCTTTCAGAAGTGGTCGGAAATTCTTCCTATATCTTGTAAAATCTTAAATGAAGATACCTGCAAAATTATCAACTCCCAAGAAGCTCTATAAGTGCTTCTTGTCCTTGAGTACATCTGAAAAATTGTGGATTTTCTCCACAATATGATCTTGAAACTTAATTCCTGTCTCGTCAATAAAAACTCCTAGAAATTCAATTTTATTGACAATAATAGTAGCTTTCTTTTCCGAAAGAACCAAACTTTCTTTATGGCATGCATCAGAAAACATTTCAAGATGTTTAATATGTTGTTTCATATTTTTAGATGCAATCAATATGTCGTCAATATAGAAAAACATGAATTTGAAATAATCTTTAAAAAAAATTATCTATTTTTTTTAAATATCTGGAGTGCATTAGCTAAACCGATTGGAAGCACAATACATATGTATTAGTAAATTTCTCTGATTCATCTTAATCTAATAAAACCCAGATTTGCAATTGGACTATGAACCTTAAAGAAGTACTAATGAACCTTACCCAATCTCATTTTCATTAGTGCTTCTTTAAGGTTCACAATCTCTTCCTCGAATTTCTTATAGAAGTTATCCCTGTCTATGAGTCCCTGTTGCCTGAAAGTCAAAAGGACCTTACCAAATTTCATTTGACCAAATTAATCTTTTTTCCTATATTTAATTGAAGTAAATATATGATGGACTTAATTAGTGAACTTTAATTAAATTAGATTTAATTAAGATTGATTGGACCATGTATTTTAATTAATTAAAATCAGCGAAGCCCATTAATTAAGTTGGTGGAAATGATTAGAATAGGAAATTATTGACTAACAAATTCACTTTTGAAAAATGCCATCTTACTGATCCTTTATTTGGAATAAAGGATCTTAATACTTAGTGGATGGTTAAATGAACCCAGATATATTGTAATGCATCTAGACAAGGTATATATATGTATATTAGTTATTTAGAATAACTAGTGAATACAAAGCAAGAAAATAATTTCCTTCTCTCCAGTTCTACCTCTCGGCCGAACACCCTCTTCTGCATACCTGGTGCGGTTTTGCTCCTTAATTTTTTGCTAGCAAATAGAGTTGTGGAATCCCACGTTCTGGTGTGCTGAGGACGTACCTTTAGAGAGTTTCTACATTGAATCCTTGCGTGAATGGATCAAACGAACGAGGTTCGAAATAAACCAAATCAAAGGTGACTCTTAATTTATATTTATGTACCTCTCGTTTTTCATTCAACTAATATACCACATCGAACGCCCGGGAACTCCAAGGGTACACCTCATGATTTTATGGTTTCCTTGCGATTTCATTTTATTTAAGAAATTTAATTTAACCTCTTCTGCTTGCGCGTAGCCAGGCTGATCCACTCGCACTGTCAGGTGCCCTTCCAAGTTGTATCAGAGCCTAGTTACCATGTAGGGGCTATGGTATTGTGTGAATAAGCATGATAATGTGTTCTTTATTTCTTTTGAAGCATGATATATTTTTTTACTTATTCTTTGATAATTACGTGAGAAAAGTAATTCTTTTAATTTTTGCGATTTTGGATGATTTAAGTATTTTATAAAAATTGAATTTTCTGATAAAATAGTTATTTTAATTTCAGTTGAATGTGTGAAAATAATAAAAAAAAATTGGTACTGTAGCAGTGCACTACTGATCTGCATTGCACAGCATGCACGCTGCTGGGTGCGCGCGAGGGCAGTTGTGTGGTTAGGCCGTTTTTCACCATTTTTGCGAAAAATTGAATTTTCTAATTTCTACATATTTTGTGAAATATATTTATCGTTGCTGATTTAATTTTGGAAAAAATTGAAATTTTTTGAGAATTAAATTGATTTAATTAATTTGGTTTAATTGTGTGCATTGGATGTCCAAGGCTTAATCATCCATATGAGTTGCAAATTTTAAGCTTATTATTTTGTACATATAATTGTTTGTTGTGATATTCGATATCATGATATTTTTGGGATGTTCATATTTTTGTCTATCATGATTAATTGTTATCCTATGTTAGAACGAATGTCAAGGGATGATCACGGAGCCCTAGACCGCATGTATGCCTTCTAATTTTTGTTTTGTCTATCATGATTAATTGTTATCCTATGTTAGAACGAATGTCAAGGGATGATCACGGAGCCCTAGACCGCATGTATGCCTTCTAATTTTTGTTGGATGGGCCCATGTGCCCTTGTGATTTTTTTTTGTCCCGCCTTCTCATATTTAGCCTTGGAATATTAAGGCTTGCTATCTCCCTCTTAATATACTCCCTCCAACTTCTGATCAGAGTTTCTTATTCAAATTGTAAAATGAGTAGTATAGTACCTTTGGAGATACTTTTTCATTTCTAGCAAGCCTATGGAGAATAAGGCCCACGACGGAGGAGGTCCACGGAGAAGGCGGCCCATGGAGAAATCACAAGGTCTATCTATATGTTGATGGGTAATATTACTTTGTAATAGCATATGACCACCATAGACAGACCATAAACTCACTGCGGGCTTAGTAGGTCACATAGGTTGGGCTCGTGATCATCCAACAGGGGTATGCTAGGTTCATTACATGCGATGCGTTTAGTTAATGATTTATATTTATGCATGCAATGTTTACATATGATGAGGTCTCGGTCTTGACTCAAAATTACTCTCACTTGGTTGGACAAAGCTGAATATTAGGCCCATAATGCACCTAGATCACAAGAATTTTGATCGAGCCAAGTCTTCCATCCAAAGCAATGTGGTGAGGAAGCTACCGTTACTGAAGTGTGGTCTCACGAGTTGTGGCACACTTGGAATAGAGGAGAGTTGCACCATAGTTGTGAACAAAGGAGTTGTGGCACACTTGGAATAGAGGAGAGTTGCACCATAGTTGTGAACAAAGGATCATTTTCACCATTTTCCTGTCTAACGAGTCATGGGGGCTGACGAATGAAATGTGATTTGGTTGATGGGTTTGGCCTAACACCGACAAACATGATTCGCTTGGAGTCCTCGGAATCATATGAAGAGGTGAGGCAAAAGATCTTGGGGATCTCATGGGATGACAATGGTACTGGATACCTCCCACGAGGTTTTTACCTTGTGAATCATAAAAGCAGGGTGTGGCAAATTCGCTTGTTAGGAAAGGTTATTCCTTAAACCCCACTTGAGAGTGATGAGCTTTATTAGAAATTGTGGTAGTCTTAAAGACTAAAAAGACCAAGTCTTTTAGTTTACTCATAATATTACAATCATTGGCTGATTTCTATTTAATTTTCTATTGTGTAGAAAATGTCTATGAATTCTTTAGCCATGATAATGAAGACTAATAAATTCAATGGTACTAACTACAATGAATGGCTGCGAAATCTGAGAATTGCCCTATATTTTGAGAACTAGGGCTATATTTTTGACAAGCCATTCCCAACTGCTTCGCTGGAAGGGTCCTCGTTGGAAGAACCTGTCACATTGGTTTCGATGTCCAATGACATCCAAAAGCAATATGATAGGCTGGATGATGTTCCCTCGATAATGCTCCGCATGAAGGAAGTTTATGTGGTTCCTGATAGGCATATTAGATATGCTACCACGAAAGTATTCTTAGGGACCAAGACGACCGAAGAATTGTCTGTACAAAGTCATAGGGTTAAGATGCTATCCCTAGTGGAGAAGCTCGAAGACCTTAAAGCTGGGCTTGAAATGACACATATATTGACATGATTTTTCAGTCACTTCGTTCATCCTACAACTCGTTTATTATTAACTACAACATGAACGGACTTGAGAAGTCTATTCATGAGTTATTTAATATGCTAGTCCAATACGAGGCGTCGACCCATAAACCTATACCGACGGAATTGATAGGAGAGATTTCAGCCTCCAAAGCGAAAGGCAAGTGGGCCGGACATTGGAAGAGAAAGAAGGGTAAGGGAAAAGAGATCGCATCTACTGCAAGTTCTTTGAGCACTCCTACTGGTTTCGTTAGAATGGGAAAAGGGAAAGGGAAGGTTGGCGGTTCTTAGCGGTTGAAGGCAAATGATATCTGCATTCATTGCCAAGGAAAGGGGCATTAGAAGAGGGAGTGCCCGCAACTCCTCTCCAACCTAGGTACATTTGTGATTGAGTGACTATGATAATTAATTCTGCTTCTTGGGTATGGATACCGACTGTAGAGCTCACATCTACAATAACTTGCAGGTATTGGAAAGAAGCAGAAAACTAAGTAAGGATGAGATAATTCTATTGCTAGGCCATGGGAAGGCCATCGCAACGGAAGCCGTGGGATCTCTCCAGTTAGTTATTAGTGGTCATATTCGGTAGAATAAAAAACTGTTATTATGTAGCCGTGGGATCTCTCCAGTTAGTTATTAGTGGTCATATTCGGTAGAATAAAAAACTGTTATTATGTACCGCATGATGAAGAATATTATTTCCATTCCTGTTTTACACAGTGATGGTTATTTATTTGCAAAAAATAAAAGTAGTTTTTATTTGATGATTGATAATAACTATCATCTGCTTGGTACATTGGTAAAAGGTCTTTATATTCTCCAAGAGTCTAATTGGATTATGCCTGCCCAACATAAACAAAAATTAGATAATCATGAAAATACACAGTTTCAGCATGCAAAGTTAGGCCATATCTCAAAAGATAGGATGAGAAAGTTAGTAAACTCAAACTTGCGAAACCCGTCTAAAAGGGAAAATGACCAAGAAGCCTTTTGTTTGACAAAGTGTGCTTGCCAACAGTCTTTTTGATTTGATCCATACCGATATTTGTGGATCATTAAATACTCCGGCTAGAGGAGGATTCTCGTACTTCATAACCTTTATCAAACTAACTGTAAAATTAAAGTCCTTCGGTAGGACCAAGGTGGAGAGTATTTAAATGGTGAGTTCATTGATTATTTAAAGAAAAATGGAATTCTCTCTTAATAGACTCCTACTGGAATGCCACAACTGAATGGCGTGGCTGAAAGGAGGAATCGAACCCTGTTGGACATAGTTCTATCTACATGACTTTTACAGAATCTCCCCCTTCTCTCTAGGGTCACGCTCTTGATGATGGCTTAATTACTTAACATGGTGCCATCTAAGACAGTGCTCCAGACGCCATATGAGATATGGCAAGCATACGTCCTACAAGTACTTGAGAGTGTAGGGTAGTCCCGCATACGTCAAGAGGCTAGTGGGCAGCAAACTAGACTCGAGGTCTAATCTGTTCAAGTTTGTCGAATATCCAAAAGGAACTGCGAGATACTACTTCTATGATCCATCTAAGCAAAAAGTTTTTATCTCAAGGAGCATTGTGCTCTTGGAAAAGGGTTTTTCTGCAGATACTCGATGCAATTTGGTACAACTTAAGGAAACAAGTCAAACACCCCAGCAGAACAAAAGAACATTTTGAGCCTATAGTTCCCACTAATGGTGCTCCAATCTTCGTAGGTCGACTAGGGAATCGCGACCACCTAATAGGTACGGATTCTTGGGACTATCTAGTCAATTGGATATTGATCTAAGGACGTACTGAGAAGCGATGTCGGTCATCGATTCAGAAAAGTGGCTTGAGGCCATAAAATATGAAATGGACTCAATAGTTCAAATAAACCTAAAGATGTTAAACCAGTTGGGTGCAAATGGGTCTACAAATACAAGCTTGGAGCTGATGGAAAGGTTACAATCTTCAAGGCTGGGCTTGTGGAAAAGGATACACTCAAGGATTTGGGATTCATTTCGAGGAAACCTATTCGCCCGTAGACATGGCCAAGTCCATTCGGATTCTGCTTGCCATAGGAATAAGGTCTGATAATGAAATATGACAGATAGACGTGAAAACGACATTTCTCAACGGTTTTGTTGAGGAAGAGGTCTACATTGATCAGCCGGAGGATTTCACTTCCCATGAGAAGAACAGAAAGCCTATCATCTCCAAATGTCAATATATGGCCTCAAATAAGCATTCTGAAGCTGCAGCACACGTTTTGATGAAGTCATATGGGGTTATGATTTATGTAAGAATGAATTTGATCCTTGTGTATTCAGGAAGATCAATGGGAGCGCAGTTGTGTACGTTGTGTTTTATGTATATGATATCTTACTCATTGGGAGTGGTGTTAAGATGTTAGACAACATTAAAGCATGGTTGTCCACACAATTTTTCATAAAGGATATGGGTGATCCTCTTACATTCTTGGCATCAAGCGTTATAGGGATAGATCTAGAAGGATGTTAGGACTAATCCAATCCTCATATATTGAGAAAGTCTTGAAGAGATTCAAGATGTAGAACTCAAAACAAGGATTCCTTCCCATGAGGCATGGGATTAAGATGTCCAGGAAGTAGTCTCCCAAAACTGATGAGGAACTTAAAAGGATGTCGAACATCCTTATGTTTCCACCGTAGGAAACATTCAGTATGTTGTCCAGTACACCAGGCCAGATGTCGCGTACGTTTTGAGCGTTACGAGCAGATATCAGGCATGTGCCAGGGAGGCGCACTAGAGGGCAATCAAGACAATACTTAAGTACCTGAAAAGGACAAAAGATGTGTTCTTGATTTGCGGTAGTGGAGAATCGATATTGGGAGGCTACAATGATGCTAGCTTGCAATCGGACGATGATGATGCCAACTCTCAATCGGGTTTTGTATTCAAGCTGAATGGTGGTGTGTACCAAGTACGATTCCACAGCGGATTCCATCATGAAACCTGAATATATAGTAATTTCGGAAGCAGCTGAAGGAAGCGATTTCGATGAAAAAGTACAACCAAGAGTTGGGTGTGGTACCTAGAATTGTTGAGCTCATAGTTATCTTCTGGGATAACAACGGGGTAATACCACAAGCAAAGAAATCAAGATTTCATCACCGTTCTAAACATATTCTTAAATGCTACCATCTGCTTAGAGAGATGGTGAGCAGAGGTGACGTCAGGATAGACCGAGTCAGCTCAACAGAAAACACAGTGGATCCACTTATTAAGCCAATGTCTCAAATTGCCATGTTGGGCATCTGGATAAGACGGGTTTGACGTTGATGGTTTATTTATTTAGGTCAAGTGGGAGATTATTAGAATAGGTGACTTGAAAGATAATTGGATTGGAATGTTTGTAATCTATTCAGGCAATAACTCGATCTTATGTAATATTATTCAATAAACAAAATGAGTTTTCGCTTTTGCCATTTCTTTTGTTTTGCTCATTACATTTATGTTTGCACTTCATTCAAACATCACATCAAAGCCCACAGACCACATTGAACAATTGTGCAATAGTTAGAAATGTTTATTAGATGGCGGTCATGAAACCAACTATTTAGGGTTTGGTTAGAAATATTCCGAATCAAGGACCTCGAGAATGGGCATCGAAGTGTCCTATGGAGACTTGCATTATGAGTCACATTCATTTGATGAGTTATGTGTTTCATCAAGGGCAGACGTGGGAAGTTAATGGTGATCTTAATGGGTCGATTAACTCGCGGGGATCATCATATGGAAGCCTTGGAGGCTTGATCGGTATGACTTGAGTCCCTAGCTTCGATAGTACGGGACCAGTCCTCAGACTTGAGGAATCACGACAGTCACGTGCATGCGATGACTGTATCATAGATTTGTGTGAGAGGTGATCATAGGCCTTGTCTTGTACTTTCAAAGTATGTAGAGAGGACGGCTAGTTCCAAGAAGAGGATCAATCTCTTGTCAAAACATTACAAAGGCATCTCGTATGCACTTGGAGATGCGTTAATGCTCTAGAAACCTGCGGCCACAGTCATTGGTCAAATAGGAAAAATAGATTCCTCGTTCGAGCAATTTGATGTGACGCGACCTTAAGTATTATGCATAGACACGTAGTCTAGGATGGGATCTGACACCCAATTCCATGTTGTAGACTATGGCCAGGAGACGGTAGATGGAATGACCGTGCTCGTATAGACTCGTGGCCTAAAAGCTCACATGGGTTTTCACCTAGTCTCTAGTGCCATGGACTGTTGCTAGAAGGTCAAAATGATGATAGGCTTTCTTGCTCAAGGATTGATCAATAATTAATTAATAATAATTAATTAATAATAGTGGTGGACACTAGCTCAAATCTAGCTGAAAGGTGAACCTATACAGTCACACATAAATCATTAAGAAGGGACGAGTAATTAATTGAGAATTAATTTCATAAGTAATTGAAAAACTTATATATGAGAGGGACACATTGGATGGATAAGCCCAAGGATAAATTATTTGGATTTATTTAAATTAGGCTTGTCCTTAGCACTAAATAAGTTGGACTTATTATTTAGTAAAGGCTTATTGGGTTCATATATTTAAATGGATTAACTTTATGATGGACTCATTAGATTTAATTAAGATTGATTGGGCCTTGTATTTTAATAATTAAAATAAAGCCCCAGCCCATTAATTATCTTGGTGGAAATGATTTGGAAAGGAAAATATTGAGTATCAAATTTACTTTTGGAAAGTGTCATGTTAGTGATTCTTTATTTCGAATAAAGGATCTTATTAACTTATGGATGGTCAAATGAACCTAAGCATATTTTATTTCATCCGTAAAAGGTATATATATGTATATTAGTTATTTGGAATAACTAATGAATACATAAAAAAGCAAGAAAATAATTTCCTTCTCTCCAATTCCACCTCTCGGCCTAACCCCCTCTTGTACACACTTGGTGTGTTTTATCTCGTCAATTTTTTTCTAACAAATTAAGCTGTGGAATCTCAAGTTCCGGTGTGGAGTGGGCGTATCTTTAGAAGGTTTCTACGTTGAAGCCTTGCGTGAATGGAGTAAACGAACAAGGTTCAAAATAAACAAATGAAAGGTTATTCTTGATTTACATTTATGTACCTCTTGTTTTCATTCAACCAATAGCTCTGTTAATTTTATTATTTTCGTTTATTTTATTAACTACATCGAACTCCCTGCAACTCCAAGGGTACATCCCTTGGAATTATGGTCTCATTGCGATTTGGTTTTATTTACGCAATTTATTTTAACCGCTTCCACTTGGCGTTCCCTGGCCGATCCACTCGCAGTTTCCGGTGCCCTTTCACCACTACCCAAATATGGTCTCGCGAGTCGTGGGACATTTGGAATAGAAGGCAAGCTGCATTATCGCTATGAACAAAGGAACACGGTCGTTGTTTCCCTATCTCATGAGTCATGGGGAGTGACAATTGAGGTGTGATTTGGTAGATGGGTCGGGCTAACAACGGGTAGCATAGTTCATTTGGAGTCCTCGGGACAATGTAAAGAGGTGAGACAAAATATCTTGGGAATCTCATAGAATGAGAATCGCATTGGTTGCCTCCCAAAAAGCTTTTTCCATGTGCATCATAAAAGTGGGCATGGTAAATTGTTCTTGTGGATCCCATGCTCACTAGGAAGGGATGTACAGAACTCCACTCGAGAGTGGTGGGATTTTGTTGAAATAGTGGGATAATTGAAAGACTAAAAGACCAAGTCTTAACACAAAATAATATTGGAATAATCTACTTATTCTTTCTACTCTGTGTTTAGAACGCATGTCTTAGAAACATTTTCCAATTCATTTTTTGAGATTTATTTCATTAAATGGAATGCAAAGAATTAAATTGGATGAAAAAATCGAAGGATTGTCCTCGATTTTCAAACCTGGTTTATGTCATGGTTAAGCCACTTCCATCAGACTTGTGAATGGAGTCCTTACTAAAAAAGAATGTTGACTAAAGGACCGTACCAGTATGGATTTAGAAATCCAATGCTCATACGGAAATTTAGCTAATCTCTAATGCCATGGACCAATGCTACACAGCCACTTATAGTGACGGGCTTTCTTGATTAAGGGTCAATCAAGAAATACTAATTAATAATATTATTAGACACTATCCCAAGTCTAACTGAATGATGAACCTAAAGAATCACACACAAATCACTGAAAATGAACATAGAATTAATTTAGAATTAATTTCATAAATAATTTGATTACTTACAAAGATGGATCCATTGAATGGAAAAAGGTGAAGAATAAATTAATAGGATTAATATATATTTGGTTTGTCCCTATAATTTAATAAGTTGGATCTTATTAAAGAATAAGGATAATTTGGGTATAAGTATTTAATTAGATTAAATAGAAGTTGAGCTCAATTAGATTGGATTTTTATTAAAGATTTAATAAAAATTCATTTGCTTGTATTTTTATAAGGGATTGTTCAAGTCAAGCTCAAATATTTGAGCCAAGGAAAATTCCATGGAAGGAAATAAATGGCTAGCATATTGCAGTTTAGGAAAGTTCAATTCTACCCATTTTTGGGGATCTCTTTATTTGGAATAAAGGAAATATACCTTGTAGATAATAGAATATATTTAGAAATATTCTTAATTATCTAAACACTATATATGTATATATATAATATATATATATGAAATTTAGTTATTTTGTAAATAATTATGATGATCATTACACACAAAAAAAAAAAAAATCTCCTCCTTCCCCCAAAAACCATTTGGCCACCCCCTTCTCTCTTTGTGCACTTGGTGTAATTTTTTTCTCTCATTCTCATCTAGAAAGAGGATGTACAGTTCCCGACTACAGTGTCGTGGAAGAATTAGACGGTTCCTATGTTGAAGACTCAAATGAAGAGCATTTCAAGGTATAATTTTTCACCCTTATTGTTTATTCGGTTTTGGTAATCCAACATCAGCCTTATGTACGTTTTATTTTTAGTACATTGAATGCCCAGGAACTCCAAGGGTACATCCCTTGAACTCATTTATTTTCTGTATTTAATTTTTGCTATTATGCGTTTTATTTATCGCTTCCGCTAGCACGTTCCCAGGTCGTACCATGCGATCCCCTTCAAGACCATGTCTTGAGCTTATCAATAATATTACTATCGTTCGCATATTTCTGTTTAATTCTATCATGTAAAAAATGTCTAAGAACCCCTTAACCCTGATAATGGAGACTAATAAATTTAATGGCACAAACTACAATGATGGCTGAAAAATCTAAAGATTGACCTAAATTTCGAGAATCAGGGGTATGTTTTCGACAAGCCGCTCCCAGCGACATTACTGAATGGCTCCTTGCCCGAAGAACGTGTGACGTTCGAGAGGTGGCATGAGAACAACTGCAAGGTCCGCAGTATCATATAAGTTTTGCTGATCAATGACTTCCAAAAGCAATATGATAGGTTGGAAGACATTCCCACGATAATGCTTCGCATAGAGGAAGTTTATGCAACTCCTGATAGGCATATTAGATATGCCGCTACA
>NW_011628153.1:63966-69880 GCF_000512975.1 Sesamum indicum | reverse complement strand
CGAAGTCCAGTCTCGTGCATGCTCTCGTAATTGCATCCGGGTAAAGTGGTTTACCCACTCCACTGGCCACCCGTACTAAGCCTTCATCTGTCCATAACTCGACTGGAAGGTGACGTAATTTTTTTTTTTTTTTGGGGAAATGTGAGGTGACGTGATTTGATCCACACAGGAACTTGAGTATGCTGTAGTTTCCTTAATACCATCCCTGGTTCCCACTCTGAAGCAAATTAACAGCATCTGCCAGGGCATCTGATTATCATCTATGGATGGGCCTTTTATCCCGTAGATGATGACTTAGTCAATTCCCGTTTCTGTCAGTAAGTCCCCCATTACCCCCCAAGCCACCTCTCCAGTTGCAGTAAAATGGGGAGAATGCTACTTTCTCTGTTATTTCCTCTCTTATTTGTAGTGTTAGGATGTCTGGCTAACGCAACACCAGACCCAACACCATCAGACTTGATCACAACAATTTGTTCACAAACAACTGATGTTCCTCTGTGTCATCTGATATTAAGTCCAGGTGGTCGTGTTGCCGGTGCAACTCTTAGAGACCTAGCAAAAATTTCTCTCAAACCAACATTACTAACTGCTACAGAAACTTTTAAGCTGATCATCATGCTATTTAAGGTTGAAAGGAAGAAAAAGACCAGACAGCGGTTTCGGTCATGCTTGAAGGACTATGTTGAGGCCATTAGAGGGGTCAGAGAGTGGGAGGCTTTGCTCAACTCTGGCAATTATAGCTCCCTGTACGCAAAGGCAGTGGCTATCGCCATTCGCCCTCTTCACTGTGATCAGAATTTTGCGCAACAACCAAGTGAGCCAGATCAACTTAGAGGAGCCAACCAGAAGTTTAAAGATATTTGCAGCATCATAACCGTTATTTCTGATCATTTAAACCAAAACAACTAATACTTATTTACATACCCAATGTTTCACATGGTTCAGAAATGAAATAATTTTCCGCCTTCAATGTGATGAATCTTGCGTGGAATGCCTGGGGAAATAATTGTATATATATGCTTGCAAACTTCAGCTTATCAATTTTTGGTCAAACTTCATAATAGCTATTTGCCAATCTTTAAACTCTTGGATACGCATTGACTGGCAAGCCAATCATAACAAAAGACGACCAAAGCTTCAAAGTAGATGAAATCAAGATGGAATTGCCCTTTGCTCTAATTAAGCCATGCATATTGTTCTTCTTCATACTTGGCAATATAACATTCCTGCGGGTCCGTGCAAAAACATCGAATGACTTGATCTCTGATGTCTGCAAAAGAACAACAACTCCGAGACTGTGCTTGCAGATTCTAAAATCAAATGGTAGAGCTCGTAAGGCCTCTTCTCCTCTTGAACTTGGGGAAGTCTCAATGGACTTGAGCAAATCCAGTGCTAAAGCAACGAAAAACATGATACTCTTCTCGTCTCTAAGAACAAGAGATAAGGGACTGAAGGAACGATACAAATCATGTGCTGTGAATTACGACAGTGCCTTATATTACATTAACATTGCAAACCAGTACTTTAAAGGTGGTGATTATGCAAGTGTAGGCAGATATACAGCAGCTGCACTAAATGAGCCAATTGCTTGTAGACACAACTTTGCAAGGGCTGAACCAGCATGGCTCAGGGAAGGGAACGACAAGTTGGAATGCCTTTGCAGTGTCGTTTTGGTTATTAGTGACCATCTATCTGGGAGACACTGCTCATTTCCTGCTGGCTAATATTTACCCAATGTTTGATGAGATTTAGGAAGAAAATGCAAATTGGATGGTCTTGAGCTTCCTTTATTATTTGTCGAAGATATGACTTGGAATAACGAATTGCTATGTTTACGGGTTTAAAATCTGATAAAATAAAAAGGTGAATTGCTCTTATCAGATATCATAGAAACGGACTATATCATAAATTTGGCTTGACATGTCATGATGGCATCAATGGTTGATAGTTAGTGCAAAGTGGAACGAGATTGGACTTCCCTCGTGTATGCGTGATGCTAGATGTGAGTTCCAAATTACCAAAGCATATTATTATCATGATGCCTAAAGAGGAAGGAGGAGAAATAACATGCACAATTGATGTTGAATATGAGTGGCTACCTCCTAAATGTACAAGTTGTATGACGCTAGGACATACGGCAAAGGTTTGTGCGTTCACCAAGCCGTCCAACCCAGCTAAACCACCGGTCTCTGTCTATGTTCCTAAAACGATACCTGCAAGGCCACCACCCATGCAGCTGACTCAAGGGATGGACAAACAGAGAGAGGGACGAGGGCTTCCTCATGGGGAAGACCAAGAGAGAATACCGCCGACTCAAGGGGTGGACAACCAGCGAAAAGGACGAGAGCATGAGCTGCCGACCCAAGAGGAGGACAGCCAAAGAGAGGGACGAGAGCGTCCTCGTGAAAGAAGGCTGAGTCGTGAGGAAAAGGGTAAGGCAATTGCCATGTATAATACGTTTGATGCTCTACAATTGCTAGATGATGCAGAAGATACACCTCGGGGTCATATACCGAGATAGGAGACTGAAATGCAGACATTACATCATGTGTTAACCTCATTTGGAAGGAGAGCAATCTCAGACGACTTAAACACACGAAATGAACACCTACCACCATAGCGTTAGTAATAGTCGAGGATACTAGAAAGCGAATGCATAGCATCATCTTGCCTAGATCGATCAGTACACACGCTTTATTTATTTTTTTCGGTAAATGTAAATTTCATTAATAAAGAGTAATGGTACAGTACAACATGGTACAACATGGGATTATCAACTGGTTTCTCCCTCTACCCAAGGGATACGCCATAATCTATACAATGCTCGTGTACTGACTGACGATGCTAAGTCAACGCTAAGAATCCTCTGTCTGACGTCATTGATGATTAGTATGCTCAATGTGGCCGGTGTCCGCTCAGTATGATCAAATCTCCTCAAGTTCCTCTCCTTCCATATGTGGTAGACACACGCTGCCAGTAGTGTACGGTAAGCTCTATTAATAATGTGCTCCCCTCTCCATTTCCGTGTCGCCCATTCAATATCTGTTGCCCAATCTCTATTGGGCCAGTGAAAGCGAATCCTTCTGCGAATCTCATAAAGGCACTGACGACTAAATCTGCATTGGAAGAATAAATGTGGATGAGATTCCGTAGCTCCCTCATCGCACAGTATGCACACCCCCAGGTGAGATAGCCATTATTTGTCTGTGGTAGGAAGTTTGCCTAGGATTGCTAGCCATAAGATGAACGAATGGCGAGGAATCTTCAAGGAGCCCAGAAGTAGTGAAGACCATCCTACTTTCGGCTCGGGGTGAGTGAATAATCGGTAGAGGGCCTGAGTAGTAGGTTGCCCTTCGTCACATCTCCACACCACCCGATCCTCTCCTCCGAAAATAAGCGGTAGGTTATGTGTGATTTCCAAACATTCAAAGTCAGTGATGGTAGGCCATTGCCATTCTCCTACTGAAATCACCAAGCTGAGTTTTGCTGATTCTTCAAGTCTAAGATGGCGGGGACCTCGAGGGAATCGCTCGATAAGTGGACCCAAGTGATGCCACGGGTCCTGCCAAACAAAGAATCTGTCTCCATTTCCAATCTGGTAATCCACGATAGCGCGAAGGAAAGGACGTAGCCTGAGTATTTTTCGCCATCCCCAAGAACCTCCATGTTCACGGATAGTCCAAATCGATCTCTCACGTAATCGGTCTTGGTAGAGCCACTGAACCCATATGGATGTCCTGTCACACTGGATAACATCACATAGTTTCTTGCTCATTAATGCGCGATTCAAGGTGGAGATGTCCTTGAACCCAAGTCCCCCCTCATCCATCGGTCGACACACATCTTTCCAGGCTACCTTAGCGTACCCACTGGACGTCGTACCCTTCCATAGGAAAGTCCTCAACCTCTTCTCGATTTCCCTGATGACTTTCTTAGGTAATATGAATGCAGAAGCCCAATATAAGCTCAATGCTGAGAGCACAGATTTGATGATTTGTACCCGCCCAGCATATGATAATGAAATCCCTTCCCATCCATTAATACGTGCATCAATTTTTGAGATAAGCGGTTGGCAATCAGAGATGGTCAGCCTAGACGAGATTAAGGGAAGACCCAGGTACCTCATTGGAAGGTGGCCCTCCTGAAAGCCCAAAATATCCAGCATCTGGTCCTTCAAATTTTGAGCCGAACGTGAAATGATTAAGTGACTTTTTTGGACATTCAGCCGAAGGCCCGACAACTCCGCAAACCAGTCCAATCCCTCTTTGAAGACTCTGATGGAGTCTAAGTCAGCTTTGCACAGTAAGAGGAGGTCGTCTGCAAATCCCATCTGAAAAACCTTAGAACTCTCACACTTCCAATGATAAGTGAATTGGATGTCCTGTTCAATTCGTTGCAAGAATCCCAGATGTAAGGCTTCCATAACAAGAAGAAACAGATAAGGAGAAAGTGGGTCTCCCTGTCGTAGTCCTCTCGCTCCAGCAAAGCACCCATGAGGTTTTCCATTGAGCCCAATCGAGAATGATGTCGTGGTAACACACTCCTCAATCCACCTTGTAAACGTAGGTGGAAACCCGAACAGCTGCAAAACTGCTAACAGGAAGTCCCACTCCACCGTATCATAGGCCTTCCTGATATCCACTTTAAGTGCGCATCTCGGGGGTAGGCGCATCTGGTTATATCTGGAGAATAATTCCTGGGCTAACATAATGTTGTCCCCAATGCTTCTTCCCGGAATAAAAGCTGTCTGACATGGGCTAACTATACACACGCTTTATTTAGACTGAGGTGTGTCCCTTGGCCTGTCAAGGGAAACACCGCTGGTTGATCGAATTCCTTTATTTTCTTTCTTTATCTTTTACTTAATGCAACTTACCTTTCTCGAAAAAAAACCGTGCAAAACAGCTAAATTTTGAACGTTCTAAGAATTCGACGAAACCTGTCCCAAACCTGGTCTAGACCCAAGCATTTGCGTGGTAAATTTGCTAAGCGTAATAATAACTACAAGTTAGTATAAAAGGGAAACAATCTTGCTTTAATAAAATAATAACTACAAGTTAGTATAAAAGGGAAACAATCTTGCTTTAATAAAACCGTGCAAAACAGCTAACTTTTGAACGTTCTCAGAATTAGACGAAACTTCCCAAGCATTTGTGTTGTAAATTTGCTAAGCGTAATAATAACTACAAGTTAGTATAAAAGGAAAACAAACTTGCTTTAATAAAACCGTGCAAAACAACTAAATTTTGAACGTTCTCAAAATTCAACGAAACTTGACCCAAACATAGATCTAGACCCAAGCATTTGTGTTATACATTTGCTAAGCGTAATAATAACGACAAGTTAGTATAAAAGGTATACATTTGCTAAGCGTAATAATAACGACAAGTTAGTATAAAAGGGAAACAAACTTGTTTTAATAAAACCATGCAAAACAGCTAATTTTTTAACGTTCTCAGAATTCGACGAAACTTGACCCAATCGTTTATGCTAAAGCGGCAAAACTCGAACAAATTATGTTGTAGCAAAGAGCTAAGATGCAGTGGATGAAAGACGGAGACCAATGTTCTAGGGTTTTCTTTCGTAAGATTGCTCAGAGACGAATAATGAGGAGAATCTTGTAGATCAATGATGAGAATGGTACCACACACACGGATCAAGGGGAGGTCGCCCATGAGTTTGTCTCATACTATCAGAACCTTTTAGGAGGTATCAGACGACGGTTGATAGTGGATATTCGATATCTTAGACCATGGGCAAGGCACTGTATTACTGATGAGGAAGCTAGCCACTTACTCCTACCAGTATCGCCGAATGATGTGAAGCAAGCAGTGTTTGATATCGTTGAAGATAAGGCGCCGGGACCTGATGGTTACTCGTCAGGGTTTTTTAAGGCGGCTTGGCCTGTGGTAGG
>NW_011628153.1:63634-63956 GCF_000512975.1 Sesamum indicum | reverse complement strand
AACGAGGGCGGTTCTGGATTTCTTTTCCACCGGAAAACTACTGAAACAGATCAACTCCACAATTTTGGCTCTAATACCAAAGGTACACACTCCTATGTCGGTTAATGATTTTAGACCGATTTCATGCTGCAATGTTTTATACAAGATCATTGCGAAACTACTTGTTTAGAAACTTACTGTTTTGCTAGACAAGATTATTAGCCCTTGTCAGACAGCTTTTATTCCGGGAAGAAGCATTGGGGACAACATTATGTTAGCTCAGGAACTATTCTCGGGCTATAACCAGATACACCTACCTCCCAGATGCGCTCTTAAAGTGGAC
>NW_011628153.1:62564-63624 GCF_000512975.1 Sesamum indicum | reverse complement strand
TGGATATCAGGAAGGCCTATGATACGGTGGAGTGGGACTTCTTGTTAGCAGTTTTGCAGTTGTTCGGATTCCCACCTAAGTTCACAAGATGGATCGAGTAGTGTATTTCCACGACATCATTCTCAATTGGTCTCAATGGAAAACCTCATGGGTTCTTTACTGGAGCGAGAGGATTACGACAGGGAGACCCACTATCGCCTTATCAATTTGTCCTCGTTATGGAAGCTTTACATTTGGGATTTCTACAACGAATTGAGCAGGACATGCAATTCACCTATCATTTGAAGTGTGAGAGTTCCAAGGTTTTCCAAATGGGATTTGCAGACGACCTACTTCTTTTCTGCCGAGCTGACTTTGACTCCATCAGAGTCTTCAAGGAGGGATTGGACTGGTTTGCGGAGGTGTCGGGCCTTAGGCTGAATATTCAAAAAAGCCACTTAATCATATCCCGTTCGGCTCAAGAATTGAAAGATCAGATGTTGGAGATTTTGGGATTCCAAGAGGGGCACCTACCAATGAGGTATCTTGGTCTCCCCTTAATCTCTTCTAGACTGTCTATCTCTGACTGTGAGCCTCTTATTTCAAAAATCGATGCACGCATTACTGGATGGGAAGGGATTCCGTTATCATATGCTGGGCAGGTACAAATCATCAAATCCGTACTTTCGGCATTGAGTTTATACTGGGCATCTGCATTCATACTACCTAAGAAAGTTATCAATGAAATTGAGAAGAGGTTGAGGAATTTCCTATGGAAGGGTACGACGTCTAGTGGCTACGCCAAGGTAGCCTTGAAAGATGTATGTCGACCGGCAGATGAGGGGGGACTTGGGTTCACGGACATCTCTACCTTGAATCTCGCATTAATGAGTAAGAAATTATGTGATATTATCCGGTGTGACAGGACATCCATCTGGGTTCAATGGCTTTACCAAGGCCGGTTACGGGACACATCAATTTGGACTGTCCGTGAACATGGAGGTTCTTGGGGATGGCGGAAAATGCTCAGGCTCCGTCCTTTTCTTCGCTCTATCTTACCAGATAAGATTGGAAATGGAGA
>NW_011628153.1:48177-62446 GCF_000512975.1 Sesamum indicum | reverse complement strand
GGCCTACCATCACGGACTTTGAATGTTTGGAGATCACACATAACCTACCGCTTATTCTTGGAGGTGAGGATCGGGTGGTGTGGAGATGTGACGAAGGGAAACCTACTACTCAGGCCCTCTACCGATTATTTGATCCCCCCGAGCCGAAAGTAAGATGGTCTTCACTACTTTTGGGCTCATTGAAGATTCCTCATCATTCGTTCATCTTATGGCTCGCAATCCTTGGCAAACTACCTACCAGGGACAAATCATGGCTATCTCACCTAGGGGTATGCATATTGTGCGATGAGGGAGCTACGGAATCTCATTCACATTTATTCTTCCAATGCAGATTTGGTCATCAATGCCTTTTTGAGATTCCCAGATGGATTCATTTTCACTGGCCCAACAGGGATTGAGCAACAGATATTGCATGGGCGACGCAGAAATGGAGAGGTAAGCACATTATTTATAGCGTTTACCGTACACTACTTGCATCGTGTGTCTACCACATATGGAGGGAGAGAAATTTGAGGAGATTTGAACACACTGAGCGGACACCAGCCACTTTGAGTACCCTAATTGTCGATGACGTCAGGCAGAGGATTCTTAGCGTTGATTTAACTTCGTGAGTCAGTACACGAGCATTGTATAGATTATGGCGTATCCCTTGGGTTGAGGGAGAAACCATTTGATGATCACATGTTGTACTGTACCATTACTCTTATTAATGATATTTACATTTACCCAAAAAAAAAAAAAACTGGACCCAATCGTTGGTCTAGACCCAAGAATTTATGTGGTAAATTTCCTAAGCGTAATAATCCCTACAAGTTAGTATAAAAGGGGAACAAACTTGCTTTAATAAAATCGTGCAAAACAGCTAACTTTTGAACATTCTCAGAATTCGACGAAACTTGACCCAACCGAAGGTCTAGACCCAAGAATTTGTGTGGTAAATTTGCTAAGCATATTATACCTACAAGTTAGTATAAATGGAAAATAAACTTGCTTTAATAAAACAGTGCAAAACAGCTAAATTTTGAACGTTGTCAGAATTCGACGAAACTTGTCCCAAACATTGGTCTAGACCCAAGCATTTGTGTTGTAAATTTTCTAAGCGTAATAATAACTAAAAGGTAGTATAAAAGGAAAATAAACTTGCTTCAATAAAACCGTGCAAAATAGCTAAATTTTTAACGTTCTCAGAATTTGACGAAACTTGACCCAAACAGAATCGAATTTCGAATTCAAAAAATTTCTCTCTCTAAAAAAAATGCTCTCTTCTCTAGCACACACTAGCACACCGTCAAATACACACACTAAAATCCCAAACCCCTATTTTCCTGCCGGCAGCCATGGATACGCCGGAGATAAGGCGGCCGGTGGAGAAGACGACATGGAGGAAGGTGTAGACGAGAATAATGGAAAAAAACAGCATGTTATGGAGGAAAAACAGCAGAATTTTTAGCAGTTTTGTGTAGAAGACGAAAGGTCAAGTTCGCCGAAAACTAGAGATTTTCTGTTAACCGAGGAAAAAGCACGAATTGGGGAGAAGGCTCGCACATCCCTGGCTGAGAAAGAACGTAGATCAGCCACTGAAATCGACGGAAAAATATGGCAGCCAAAGTAGGGTTTTTCAGAAGACGAAAAGTCGGGCGCCCTTAATACGCTGGCAGCTGGTGTTTCCTTGGAAACTGAGGGTAGATCTGATCTTATGGAGACGAGCGGAAGCAATTTGAACGAAAAAGGAGGAAGTTTGGCCACTGGATCGATGGAGATAGAGGTGCCGCCATTTTTAGGGTTTTCTTCAAGCTCCATCCATGGTGGACGCAAGGGTGTGTCTTCTCCACACGACTTCAACATCTCTTAATTTCTATGTCTTGCAAACAAAGTTGTTGACAATGGTGATACCGCTGCAATGGATGCCTTAGAGGGGCTCAAAAATCGATGGGAAGAAAAGTACGACAATGGCGGATCCAAAAAATCGGCTACAAATTTGCCATTTGGACGAAATCCTATTAAGGCTCGTCGGGGAAGCTTTTCTCCAGCGACAGAAAATGAAAACAGCGGCTTGGCCAACCTTCCACCGGCGACGAGGAAGCAGACGGCTGGTTTTGGCGAGAAGACGAGGGATTTGGGCCTTACCCTTTTCCTCACGACTCAGCCTTCTTTCACGAGGACGCTCTCGTCCCTCTCTTTCGTTGTCCTCCTCTTGGGTCGGCAGCTCATGCTCTCGTCCCTTTCGCTGGTTGTCCACCCCTTGAGTCGGCGGTATTCTCTCTAAGTCTTCCCCATGAGGAAGCTCTCGTCCCTCTCTCTATTTGTCCATCCCTTGTGATTTTCTACTACACAATTGGGTACTACCCCCACGGGATTGTTTGTCGGGAATATTTCATTGCACGCAAATTCATACACAACTGTTGATGATAAAATTGCTCGAGCTTTTAACAATTCTTCGACACCTGGTAAGGCTATGAGGAAACTGAAACATACGCAAGCTCCGATATGGATAAAACTTCGACACCTTCCGATGGAATATTGGACGATGGAAGGATTGAGTATTGTGGCGAGTGGAGTAGAAAAACCCTTGTACCCTGATGCGATAACGAGAGCATGCACGAGACTGGACTTCGCTCGTATATGCGTGATGATTGATGTAACACAGGAGTTGACAAAACATATTATTATCATGACGCCAGACGAAGATGGAGGGGAGACACCTTGCAAAGTCGATGTAGAATACGAATGGCTTCCCCCAAAATGCACAACCTGTATGACATTGGGGCACACGGTGAAGGAGTGCGCAATTAACAAGTCCCAAAAACCAACAAAGCCACCAATAACAGTGTATGTACCAAAAACAAATGTCCCACCTACAATACCGACTGAAAAGGAACGAGAGAAACCCAAAGCTGCCGAACTGAAACCCACTAAAAGTGAGGTGCATGTCAAACGAAATGTCTCCAACAACGAGGATAGGGGTAAGGCAATTACCTCTATAATGCCTTTGATACCTTACACTTAATTGATGATGCAGACGAGACTTCTAGGGGTCCTAACACATGCAACCCCGACGGAGGTGATCCATGTTGAACATTGCCATGTGGAATGTCCGAGGGCTGAACAAACGAGACCATCAGCTCGCTTTAAAGGACCTGGTCTCTGAATACAGGTTACATTTCCTGGGCATTCTTGAAACCCGAGTTCGTTTGAATAATATCATACATATTCAATCCTTTTTGATGCCTCAATGGAAATGGTTTGCTGACTATGATACTGTTGGAAATCATATTTGGTTAGCTTGGGATGAAAATCTTATTGATGTTCATATTCTTGGCATGGGAGAACAATTTATACATTGTCGTGTCACTAATAGAGCTGACGATGAACTTGTCTTCATTACTGTTACTTATGGTGCTTCCGAGGTGATCGCCCATCTGTCTCTTTGGACTACATTAGAGACATTAGCTCAACAGTACACGAACATTCTGTGGCTGGTGGGAGGGGACTTCAATGCTGTCCGAGATCTTTTTTTTTTTTTGGGTAAATGTAAGTTTCATTATGTAAAAGGTAATACAGTACAACAAGATCAACGTCAATCGGTTTCTCCCTCGACAGGCCAAGGGATACGCCATAGTCTATATAATGCACGTGTACTGACTGATTTAGCTAAATTAACACTTAGGATCCTCTGTCTGACGTCTTCAGTTATCAAGATACTCAAGGTGGTCGGTGTCCTTTCGATGTGCTCAAATCGCCTCAAGTTTCTCTCTCGCCAAATATGGTATATGCATGCACCAAGTAAGGCTCGATAAGCTATATTAACAATATGCTTCCCCCTCCATTTCCTTGATGCCCATTCTACATCTCTTGCCCACTCACAGTTGGGCCAAGAAAATCGAACTTGTTTTCGTATAGATGCAAGGCATCGTCTGCTAAATCGACATCGGAAAAACATATGTGTGTGTGTCTCCGCATTCCCCTCATCACAAAGGATACATCCGCCAAGATGATTCATCCAAGGTTTGTCTGTCGTAGGTAACTTCTCCTGAATGGCTAACCAGAGAATAAAGTTATGCCGCGGAATCTACAATGAACCCGAGAGTAGTGAATACCAACCTACTTTCGGTCCAAGTGGACTGAAAAGCCTGTATAGGGATTGTGTGGTGGGTCGTCCCTCTGAGAATCTCCAGTTGATCCTGTCATCTCCTCCGTGAATCGGAGGTAGTGTGATCTCTATACATTCCAAATCTGTAATAAGAGGCCACTGCCATTGCCCCTCATCAATAACTACTTGAAGTTTGGCTGATTTATCAAGTCCCAAGAGTCTCGGTCCACGTGGGAATCTAGTAATAAGAGGGCCCAAGTGGTGCCACGGGTCCTTCCATAAGAAGAATGAGTTCCCCTCTCCAATAATAAACTCCGTCATGGGCAGGATGGATCTTCGAAGTACGCCATCCCCATGGTCCTCCCTTCTCATTAATCGTCCATACAGAATTATCACGTAGTCGTCCATGCTTCAGCCACTCAACCCAAATAGATGTTCGGTCACATCTGATAACGTCACATAACTTTTTTGCCATTAATGCACAGTTAAGGATACCTATATCCTTGATCCCTTGGCCTCCTTCCATATGCGGTTTACACACATCCTTCCATGCTACTTTAGCGTAGCCCGATGTATAATTGCCTTTCCACAAAAAATTTCTGAGGCGTTTCTCTATTTGTTTAATAACAGTCTTCGGTAGAATGAAAGCAGATGCCCAGTATGTGTTCATTGCTGATAGAACAGATTTAATGATTTGTATGCGTCCAGCATATGATAATGAGATATCCTCCCAACCATTAATGCGAGCATCAATTTTCAAAAGAAGTGGCTGACAGTCATTTATAGTCAATCTAGAAGATAGAAGAGGGAGACCCAAATACCTCATTGGTAACTGGCCCTCCTGGAATCCCATAACTGCTAAGATCTGATCCTTCCAACCTTGTGATGATCGGGATATAATGACATGGCTTTTGTGTATATTCAGACGAAGTCCTGACCAGTCTGCAAATCGATCCAACCCCATCTTGAGAACCCTGAGAGAATCTAAGTCAGCTTTACAGAAGAGTAAGAGATCATCTGCAAATCCCAACTGGAATATTCTGGTCGGCTCACATTTCCAGTGATAAGAGAATTGCATATCCTGCTCGATAGTTTGCTGCAATCCCAGGTGGAAAACTTCCATAATAAGGACAAAAAGATAGGGAGATAGAGGGTCTCCTTGTCTTAGTCCACGTGCTCCTGCGAAGAAATCGTGCGGGTTTCCATTAAGCCCAATTGAGAATGATGTCGCCGTTACACACTCCTCTATCCATCTTAGAGGGGCTCAAAAATCGATGGGAAGAAAAGTACGACAATGGCGGATCCAAAAAATCGGCGACAAATTTGCCATTTGGACGAAATCCTACTAAGGCTCGTCGGGGAAGCTTTTCTCCAGCGACAGAAAATGAAAACAGCGGCTTGGCCAACCTTCCACCGGCGACGAGGAAGCAGACGGCTGGTTTTGGCAAGAAGACGAAGGGATTTGGGGAGAACCGATCGAAAAAAATGGTTGTCCTTCATCTGGCCAGATTCTGGCACCGGCGAGGAAATCCGGCCGTCTGACAGATGCTAAAAAGTCAAGGGGATCTGCTGACGCGTAGACTGCATCAGCGATGAGAAGTCATATTTGCTGATGTCATGGCCAATGTCACCCCTGCTGATGTCACTGAAGATGTGGAAAAAAACATATTTTCTATTACACAATTGGGTACTACCCCCACGGGATTGTTTGTCAGGAATATTTCATTGCACGCAAATTCATACACAACTGTTGATGATAAAATTGCTCGAGCTTTTAACAATTCTTCGACACCTGGTAAGGCTATGAGGAAACTGAAACATACGCAAGCTCCGATATGGATAAAACTTCGACACCTTCCGATGGAATATTGGACGATGGAAGGATTGAGTATTGTGGTGAGTGGAGTAGAAAAACCTTTGTAACCTGATGCGATAACGAGAGCATGCACGAGACTGGACTTCGCTCGTATATGCGTGATGGGCGAAAATGCAGTGGATGAAGGATGGGGACCAATGCTCCAAGGTCTTCTTTCGCAAAATTGCTCAAAGACGGGTGACAAGCAGAATCTTGCAGATAAACGATGAGAATGGCACCACCCACACTGAACAAGGGGAAGTCGCTCTTGAGTTTCTCTCATACTATCAAAACCTCTTAGGAGGTACCAGACGATGTTTACCGATGGATATTCGCTACCTTAGTCTGTGGGCGAGGCATATTATTACCGATGAGGAAGCTGCTCACCTACTCCTTCCATTCTCACCGGACGATGTTAAGCAGGCAGTATTCGATATTGCAGAGGATAACGCACCGGGACCTGATGGCTTCTCATCAGGATTCTTTAAAGCAGCCTGGCTAGTGGTAAGAAGTTACAAGGGTGGTGTTGGAAATTTTTGCTGCGGGGAAACTTCTTAAACAAATCAATTGCACGATCTTGGCATTGATTCCGAAGGTACATACACCCATGTCCGTTGGTGATTTTAGACCTATCTCATGCTGCAAAGTTTTATACAAGATTATTGCTAAACTACTTGTCCAATGATTGATTGGGGTATTGGACAATATTATTAGTCCTTGTCAGGCAGCATTTATCCCGGGAAGAAGCATTGGGAATAATATTATGTTAGGTCAGGAACTTTTCACGGGCTATAATCAGTTACGCCTCCCTCCAAGATGTGCAATGAAAGTGGATATCGGGAAGGCCTATGACACGGTGGAGTGGGATTTCCTATTAGCGGTTTGCAACTATTCGACTTTCCAACAATATTCATCAAATAGATTGAGGAGTGTGTTACCACGGCCTCATTTTCGATTGGACTCAATGGAAAACCTTACGGGTTCTTTGCTGGAGCGAAAGGATTACGACAAGGAGATCCTCTATCTCCCTACGTTTTTGTACTTGTTATGGAAGTGCTACATTTGGGACTCCTACAACTTATTGAACAAGATATGCAGTTCACCAACCACTGGAAGTGTGAGCCTACGAGATACAAGTTAGTACAAAAGCGAAACAAACTTGCTTCAATAAAACCTTGCAAAACAGCTAAATTTTGAATGTTCACGGAATTCGACGAAACTTGACCCAGACGTAGGTCTAGACCCAAGCATTTGTGTGGTAAATTTGCTAAGTGTAATAATAACTACAAGTTAGTATAAAAGGGAAATAAACTTGCTTTAATCAAACAGTGCAAAACAACTAACTTTTTAACGTTCTCAGAATTCGACGGAACTTACGTCTCATATGTTAGTCTAGACCCAAGTATTTGTTTGGTAAATTTGCTAAGCGTAATAATAACTACAAGTTAGTATAAAAGGGAAATAAACTTGCCTTAATAAAACAGTGCAAAACAGCCAAATTTTGAACGTTCTCAGAATTCGACGAAACTCGTCCCAAACGTTGGTCTAGACCCAAGCATTTATGTTGTATATTTGCTAAGCGTAATAATAACTAAAAGTTAGTATTAAAGGAAACTAAATATGCTTTAATAAAATCGTGCAAAACACCTAAATTTGAATGTTCTCATAATTCGACGAAACTTGACCCAAACGTAGGTCTAGACCCAAGCATTTGTATGGTCAATTTGCTAAGCGTAATAACAACTACAAGTTAGTGTAAAAGGGAAACAAACTTGCTTTAACAAAACTGTACAAAACAGCTAAAGTTTGAGCGTTCTCAGAATTCGACGAAACTTGACCCAAACATTGGTCTAGATCCAAGCATTTGTGTGGTATATTTGCTAAGCATAATAACAACTATAAGTTAGTACAAAAGGGAAACAAACTTGTTTTAATAAAACCGTGCAAAACAGCTAAATTTTGAACGTTCACAGAATTCGACGAAACTAGACCCAAACGTAGGTCCAGACCCAAGCATTTGTGTGATAAATTTGCTAAGCATAACAATAACTACAAGTTAGTATAAAAGGAAAATAAACTTGCTTTAATAAAACAGTGCAAAACAGCTAACTTTTAAACGTTCTTCGAATTTGATGAAACTTGACCCAACCATAGGTGTAGACCCAAGATTTTGTATGGTAAATTTGCTAAGCGTAATAATACCTACAAGTTAGTATAAAAGGGAAACAAACTTACTTTAATAAAACCGTGCAAAACAGCTAAATTTTGAACATTCACAGAATTCGACAAAACTTGACCCAAATGTAGGTCCAGACCCAAGCATTTGTGTGATAAATTTGCTAAGCATAATAATAACTACAAGTTAGTATAAAAGGAAAATAAACTTGCTTTAATAAAACAGTGCAAAACAGCTAATTTTTAAACGTTCTTCGAATTTGATGAAACTTGACCCAACCGTAGGTGTTGACCCAAGATTTTGTGTGGTAAATTTGCTAAGCGTAATAATACCTACAAGTTAGTATAAAAGGGAAACAAACTTGCTTTAATAAAATCGTGCAAAATAGCTAAATTTTGAACGTTGTCAGAATTCGACGAAACTTGTCCCAAACATTGGTCTAAACCCAAGCATTTGTGTTGTAAATTTGCTAAGCGTAATAATAACTACAAGTTAGTATAAAATGAAAACAAACTTGCTTTAATAAAACCGTGCAAAACAGCTAAATTTTAAACATTCTCATAATTCTACGAAACTTGACCCAAAAGTAGGTCTAGACCCAAGATTTTGTATGGTAAATCTGCTAAGCGTAATAATACCTACAAGTATAAAAGGGAAACAAACTTGCTTTAATAAAACCGTGCAAAACAGCTAAATATTGAACATTCTCAGAATTCGGTGAAACTTGACCCAAACGTAGGTCTAGACCCAAGCATTTTTATTTTAAATTTTCTAACCGTAATAATAACTACAAGTTAATATAAAAGGGAAACAAACTTGCTTTAATAAAACCGTGCAAAACAACTAAATTTTGAACGTTCTCAGAATTTGACGAAACTTGACCCAAATGTAGATCTAGGCCCAAGCTTTTGTGTTATAAATTTGCTAAGTGTGATAATAACTGCAAGTTTGTATAAAAGGGAAACAAACTTACTTTACTAAAACCGTGCAAAACAGCTAAATTTTGAACGATCTCAGAATTCGACAAAACTTGTCCCAAACGTTGTTCTAGACCCAAGCATTTGTGTGGTAAATTTGCTAAGCCTAATAGTAACTACGAGTTAGTATAAAAGGGAAATAAACTTGCTTTAATAAAAATAGTGCAAAATAGCTAAACGAGTTAGTATAAAAGGGAAATAAACTTGCTTTAATAAAAATAGTGCAAAATAGCTAAATTTTGAGCGTTTCCAGAATTCGACGAAACTTGACCCAAACGTAGGTCTAGACCCAAGAATTTGTGTGTTAATTTTTCTAAGCATATAATAACTACAAGTTAGAATAAAAGGGAAATAAACTTGCTTTAATAAAACAGTGCAAAACAGCTAAATTTTGAGCGTTCTCAAAATTCGACGAAACTTGACCCAAACGTAGGTCTAAACCCAAGAATTTGTGTGTTAACTTTGCTAAGCGTAAAATAAAATACATGTTTGTATAACAGAGAAACAAACTTTCTTTAATAAAACCGTGCAAAATAGCTAAATTTTGAATGTTCTCAAAATTCGATGAAACTTATCCCAAACGTTGGTCTAGACCCAAGCATTTGTGTGGTGAATTTGCTAAGCATAAGCCATCTTGGACTTGGAGAATCGGCCAACCTTAGCTTGGTAATTTCAGGAGGGGAGTGGCAGTGGCCTCCCGTTATGGATTTTGAATGCTTGGAGATTACTCATAACCTGCCACGAATTTATGGAGCGGAGGATTCAAGTTGTTTGGAAATGTGACAAGGGACAACCCACTACACAGACCCTCTATCGGTTATTTGATCCCCTAGGGCCGAAATTAGGTTGGTCTTCACTACTTTCGGGGTCCTTGAAGATCCCTCGTCACTTGTTCATATTGTAGTTCGCAATTCTTGGCAAGCTTCCCACTATGGACAAACCATGGCTATCCCACCTGGGAGCTTGTACTTTATGCGATGAGGGGGCTACGAAACCAATTTACACCTTTTTTTTCCGATGCAGATTAAGCCGACAGTGCCTCATTGAGATTCAAAGATGGATTCGTTTTCATTGGCCCAATAGTGATTGGGCAACAGATATTGAGTGGCCGACACGGAAATGGAGAGGCAATCACATTGTAAACATCGGTTATCATACACTACTAGCATCGTGTGTCTACCACATTTGGAGAGAGAGGAACTTGAGCCGAGTTAAACACACGGAGTAGACTCCTAGCACTTTATGTATCCTAATGGTATTGATATTGGGAATTTCTTGTACAAAAATTGGCATGCATATATATAATGCATGTTGTAGTTTATTTATGATTGCTAGTTGGTGAAATGATTTAATTGAACAATTGATTTTGCATGTTATGAAAATTGATATGCTTGCTGTTGTGAATTTTGATACTCTGATTTAGTCATAAACAATTAAGAAAAATTGAAGAAATTGGTGCTATACCTTTTGCACTTGATGTTTCTTTGACATCTTTGCTCTTAATGTTTTTCTTGAATTATGTGATAACACAGCTTTGGTTCTTGTTCAATTGATCATGAGTAGACTAATAGAAGAGCATGAAGTCTAACTTTTGAAGTTATTATGTTTCTGGATTCGATGTGGGAAATTAATGGAATTAACCAGTTTTTCCTTACTGAATATTTCTATTGCGTGTTTTTCGTCTTATTTCATGAATTCAATTGAGTAGACATTTTCATACAATCAATGTATGTTCGTACATTTATAAGCAACTGACAAGCCTGATTACTCTATTACATGTGTCAATTGGCTATTATGTTGCTATATGATTTCATCTGTTGGTTATGATGTTTATATTAAAAAGTTTGCCCGTGTTTTATTACCATTTTCATGTATTTATTTATGTATAAATCATAAAGGGATTTATTTGCTACCATTAATGGAACACATTATAGCAGTCGTTACAACATGAGATTTCCTTTGGTAAATGTAGGACAAGTTATGTTTGTCTTCGTCATGTAATAAAAGCTTCTTATGGTTAATTTTTAATATTTTCAAAGCCTACTGTCCATCTATTATATTCAGTGATTTGAGAAGCTTTTGTCCATTGAGTATATATCATAAAAGTTTATGTTTTTCCTCATTACATAGCGAAAAACTTGTGTTTTCTTGGTACTTATGTTTGAGAGTTTAGTACAAATTTCAGTCTCATTCCACCTCATTGATCGATTTTGCTTGTCATAACTTAATGATATATTATTTACCTTGACTATGACAACAGCTTTGTCAGAGTGGTGCATGTATCACCATAAAAATGCAGACCAGATCATTGCAATATAGGATAAACATCTCTAGGTCTAAGGTAGTTCAGAGAGTACCTCTTCTGTCCTTGCTAGTGATATCCTCTGCAACAACAAAACTAAAAGAAATGGTTTTGTTACCCGATTTCAGAAGGTTCTTCCTTCAGCAATCTAAGAGGTTGTAAAGAACGGTAAGGATGATGAAAAGAAAGTCGTATTCAGATTGGTAAGCATATTTTTTCCAAAACTATTCTCATACATTATATATCTAAGTTCTTCACAATGTTGATTTGGATTAACTTAAATTTGCTTGACTGATAATATCTTATTATTCATAGATTTGTATATGGGAGCGAAAGAAAGTTTTTGGCTCTCCCAGTAAGTAGCCTTAAGGATATTATGCTTGGAGAAGGATTGCCTTGGTCTTTGGACCTTGGGAGGAAACATTCTTGCTCGGTCAAGATAACCAAAAGGGAGGAGCAATCCAAAAGAATGGTGAGTAAATGGTTTCTTCATTTTTATTTGCTTCTATAGCTTAGAAAGACAACTCATTTTCGGTCATTACACATTGATTCATTCATTTTTCTTAAACTAGAAACTGTGTATTGGAGGTCATGAACATGCTGATGAAGACAGAGAAATGCGTGAGTGCAAGTTGGCAGTTTATCGTGTTGATGAAGATGAGAAAGATGTCAACAAAGCATTGAAGAAAGGTAAGATGACCGGATAGAACAATTTATCTTTTGTTGGTGGAATTCTAAACTAAATTTGTGATTTCAAGTTTTTGCAACTAAGAATTCAATAAAGAGGAATGTCACTGAATGATTGAAAGAGGAAGAAGAGAATTTGAAGAAGTCCAACCAACTAAGAATCATTGAAGAATATAGAGTTGCGGTTGTGTTTCAGCGGCAGGATGCACTTTGTGAGCAGGTAAGTGATCATTTCTACATTAGAAGTTGTCTTTTTCTCAATTTTTGGACTTTTTATGCTATTATATAATGTTCCTATGATTGTTTCTAATATTTTAGGAATCCAAACTTGAGAATGTTCAGACATTAGATATAGGTTTGTGCTTTGTCCATTACCTGTTGCATTTTTCAAAAGTGTAAAGTACCTAAGTTACATAACGAAGATTACTATTTGTGCTAAATGATATAACTGTATGATGATTGTTGGGAGGAGGTGACTAATTATTCATTATGATACAATTGTGGGAAGAGGACTTAAATTGATATAAAAATGAAACATTATTATTAAGAAATTAATCATAAGAGCACATAAGTTTATTGTTTTTAGATACTCTGATTATACTGATTATAAGGTGTATGATGCGTTTCGCATGGATAATTAATATTTATCTTATTTTTTAATTCATTTTTGTAAAAGATAATTACAAATTCAAAAAAAGATAATTAATATTTATCTTATTTTTTAATTCATTTTTGTAAAAGATAATTACAAATTCAAAAAAAAATTTAAAATTCTGAATTGTTAAAGAAATATAATTTATAATTATTATTTTTTAAGTACTAATTAATAATTAAATGTTACACACCAATATAATAATTGTTATATGGCTTATAGTAGCGACAACTATTATAAGATTTTTTTTTCTTTTTTAGGAAATGTCCTTAATGAATATAGTTGTGTTACTTTGTTTGTGAATTTTGTTCATTCTATTTTTCAATTTCTTTCTCTTGATTGTTTAATTCATAATGATGTTGATACAATTATTAAGAAATATAGTTCTAATCTTGATTTCTGTTACGAAAAATTTTAAGAAAAAATAATTTTTTTAATCGTGTTAATTGTAGTAAATATACATATATATATATATATATGCATTTTGCTATCGAACTTATTGTCTTTTTTTTTTTGCCACTTAATATATTGGGTGTTTGTTTCTCTTTTAGTAGCTATAATGATGTTGCATTTACTAATTTGAAGTACTCATTTATAACTTAGTAAACCAAGCCCTTGATTTTACGGACCACCATACTACGTATCGTAATAGATGGTTCACATGTAATTGACTCATTCAACCACGAATGTGGTGAGATGTCTACCACCAAGATATAGGGTAGAAAACCAGTAAGAAAAATATAATAGTAAATTTTTTAAATGATACAGTTCTTAATATTATGATAAAATGAACTGATTGAAAAAGAATTCGATATGAATACCTCAAAGTTGTCTCAAGATTTAAGAGAGATTCAAAAGACAACTCAAAAGTATTGAGGTTTTTATCATAAAATATCTGTAACAATTTTTTATAACAATTCAAGTTTGTAACATATTCGTAATTTTATAATTATATTCTAAAAAATAAGATAAATATTACAATCATGCACGTACACCGTACTAGTTTCAAGGGAAAAAAAATATACGTACAAAATGCTAACCTTAAAAGTGGTCTTCAAAATTAGAATTACATCACTCAATTAACATTTTTAGTCTCATATATATAGAATGAGGTTTATATTATCTACTTTTGGGAAAAAATCCAGAGACCCCCCTGTAATAATAGGAATGTTCACAAAACTCCCTATGCAAATTAAAGTATCAATACTCCCCCTATGATATAAAATAAAGTTAAAAAAATCCCTCCGTACAAAAATTGGGCCACACGCGCTTTGACTGCGATTTTCCTATGAAAGTACCTTTTTTTTATATTTTTGCCCTTCTCTCACTTGTAATATATATACTATTATATATGAATTTAATAATTAAATATTATTTATATAATAATTATTTAATTAAAATATTATACATTTTTAATAATAATCAAATATTCTTTTATATAATAATTCAAAAAAAGCAGCAGTCATCGCCCAATGCAACAAGGGCGACGCCGATCGGCCAGATCTGGGCGACCAACGACGCCCAAATGGA
>NW_011628153.1:39267-47759 GCF_000512975.1 Sesamum indicum | reverse complement strand
TTAAAATTCATAAAAATTGCTGATATTTTTTTAAAAAAAGGATGATAATTCATATTTATGCCCAATTGACTTATTTCAAGTAAAATAATACTATCTGACTAAACTAGAAAATATACTTCCTTACATGCATTAACATGTGAAGATGTAGAGTAGTTTGGCTATAAAAAGATTTGTTTGACCTGCAATAAGTCAATAATAAGTGAAGTGGGGGTAATAATGGATTTTCATTCAATTTTTTATTCATATTAGCAAATTCTGTTAACTTTGAGTAACATAAACAAACTTTAGGAATACTAGATTTAATTTTTTCAAATTACATAAAATTTACGTGTAGTTACACCAAACCTTAAGAATGGGAGGTGTAACTATCCCATAAAATATATGTTATCACACATAACTTTGTATCAAATATTAAAAATGACCGATGTAATTATCCTCATAAAATATATGTTATCACACTTAATTTTGTGTATACATATATAACTAAAGATTTAGACATTATGCAAGTGTCGAGATAATCACCCCAATAATTTATAGTGGTTTGCATGCAATTTTGTGAGGACTATGTTCTGAGGGTGTTTGCTTGTGGAGTAATGCATTCGTTATGTTGAAAATTTAAACATGGTGTTTGGATTAATTTTTAAAGTGTTTTATTGTATTTTGTGGGGATAAAAAGAGAAAATAAAAATAAATAAGTATATGTTGGAAATAGTGTGTATATGTTATCAGCTTATTATTGAAAATAAATTTTTAAAAAAAAATTATTTTATAAACATTATTTTTAAAATTAAATTTTTTCGAAGTTAAAAATTATAAGCGATTTTGTATCATAAAATAATAAATGTTAAACTGTTTTTTAAAAATACTCAAATTTTTATAATTTTAATAAACTCTATTACAATTAGTTTTTTCTTCTCTCTCACATTCTCTATATTTATTTTTTTTACAAACTTTCATATTTTTAATAAAACCAAGAATTATAATTTTTTTCCCTTTTTTATCTGAACCCACATTTCTTTTTTCTCACATACTTCTTTTTTTGTGAGGCAAACAATATAAATTAAACCCACAAAGCAAAATTCAGTCCCACAATAGTCAGAATAGTTAGAACATTGATGATGGGCTTTCATAGTAACCCCCAACCCGTACCCCACTTTTACGGTTTGGAAAATACAGTATTTCATAAAAAAAACAGAAAAGAAATTGAGAGAAATATATTTCATATTATTTTGTAAAAAATATATTTAATTACCTCTTTTCTCTTTATTCGCCACTAGCAGTAAAAGGCAGAATAGAGTAGTGTTTGTTTAGTCTTTTCACAATAATAAGAAGGGAAAAGATCCTTTGAAATCATTCCTTCATTCATTCCCAATTTTTAAAAACCCTAAACCGCTATTTCTCCTTCTCCTTTGTGCTCTCTCTCTCTCTCTCTCTCAACTCACTGCTGCCACAATGGCACCGGCGACGTCTTTGGATGAAGAAACCGCGAAGAAAGTCATTCGTCAGGTGATTTGCAAGACATGTTTTTCTTTTTTTAGATGATGAAGAATATTCATTGTGTTTGAATTTGTGTTTTAGTTGTTCTGTTTTGTGTTTTGAAAATAGAGAGAGAAAAATAGAGATAAGTAAGTGTGTGTTAAAAATAGATGATATGTTTGGATTTATGTTTTGGGATAATTTAAAATATTTTAAAATAAGTGGTTTAGGTTTGATGTTGGGATTTGGGAGACAAAAATCACTGTTCATTGTTAAATCATATACTTTTATATATTTTTTTATATAAATATGTATATATATAAATATTTTATTTTAATATTGTATTTTTGGGAGACAAAAATTATTATATATATATTATATATAGAAAGTTGAAAAACAAAAAAACATACACATATTTGGTACAATAATATTAGAGATTTTCTTTGCTTCAATAAAAATATCAACATACACATATTTATTCATCAAAGTGAAAAAAATTGCACATCCCGATCTATCTTAATTGGCAACACCATTTTCCGTCTTCAGCAACTTATATGTTTTATATTTAAAATATATCTGTAACTTAAAATTATTCCTAGAAAGACCAAGTTTTTCATACAAAATCAACTGTAGTTCAACAAACGTAGTACTATAATATATTTTCATAGTGAAAAAAAAAAGTGGAAGGCAAAAGAAAGCTAGAGAGAGAAAAAATGGAATCTCCACATTCTCTCTCTCCTCTCTCACACACTCACACACCACCCAAAACACACACTAATGCACAATCTTTACACACACCGGTCGGTGACTTGGAAGACGAGGAGGAAGGGTTGGCCGGCGACGGGACGGTCGGGGAGGAGGATGGCAGGAGTCAAGAGGCCGGTAGTGGAGAGATTTTCCGAGTTTTTCAAACGAGGCGCGAGAAAGATGAAGAAACGGCTGTTGAGAAAATGATGGTGGCCGGTTTTTTTCCGGCGATAGAGGATGAATCAGCGATTGGGGAATTCAAGGGGGCTTCGCTGGTCCAGAAAGATCAAAGTTTCGCCATTGAAATCAACGAGAAAAAAGGCCAAACGCAGCAGTTTTTTTCAGGAAGATTAAAGGTTTGATTTTGCTGGTTCTTTTCCGGCAATTGAGGGTTGCAATCGATCTTTGGAGACGAAAGGAAACATTCCGAACAAAAAAGGAGGAAGTTTGGCCTCTGTTTCATCGGGGTTAGGGGCGCCGCCATTTTTGGGTTTTGGTGAAGCTTCTTCAACCTCCATCAATGGCGGACAAGGGACTGTTGCTTCACCTCACAACTTCAAAATCTCAGAGTTTCTATTCCTTGCTAATAGAGTCGTGGACGTCGGAGATATTGTTGTAATAGAGGCACTGGCGGCGCTCAAAACCCGATGGGAGGAAAAGTTCGACTCTGGCGGAAATTTGCAGAAACCTTTTGGCCGGCGACGATGGCTGGAAAAACTTTTGGCCGTGGAATTCTCAAAGCTCGCCACTATCTCCTTGGGCCGGCAACGGAAACGCGACGGGAGGATTTAAGGGCTAGTGGGTCGACAGAAAATGGCTCGTCGCCGCTTGGAAAAAAATCCCAAATTTCGGCGCGGTTGTGTGACTCTTCTTCCGGCAACCAAGGTAATGAAATAGTAACTGAGATGAGTGAGAAACTGGCCGGAACAATTTTTCGGCGAACTGGTGAAGGTTCGGTCACTTTTGCGACGAACAGTGACGTGCGACGGGCGGCTAACGTGGATGCCACGGTGGAAAGGGCTGGAGCTGAGGTGGTCGGCGCTTTGGGTGACATGGAGGTTGACTTGGCAAGTGAGAGGGCTGCTGACATCAGCCCTATTAGGGCTGACATCATGACTGCTGCAAGGGCTGCTGGCATCAGCCCTATTAGGGCTGACATCATCACTGATGCAAGGGCTTACATCAGCAATTACATCAGTTGCTGAGGTCAGCGATGCTAGGGCTGACATCAGCGATGACACAGCTACTGACATCAGCATTTCTGTAGGAAAAAAACAACATTTTCATGACACGACAAGGAAAAAGGCTATCGGTGTTCCCGTCCAAACAGGGTTGTACGTTGGGAATATCCCGTTGCATGCATGTCCTAAAAATGCGACTTCGGATGACAAAATTGCGCATGTTTTCAATAATTCTTAGCAAAAAACTTTGTCGTATGTGGAGCCCACTGTGCAAAATGGTGAGGTGATTGTTCGCCCTTCGTTGGAAATTATTCGGGATGGATCGAAACGATGGAAGGCCATGGCAGTTGGATATTTTCTCGAAAAAAAAATCATATTTCCACCACCTGAAAGAATTTGTCACGTCAATATGGCCGGCGTTGCGTGACGTCACTGCTACGGCAAATAGGTTCTTCTTCCAATTCAAATCAGTCATAGATATGGAAGAAGTAATTGAGGGTGAACCATGGCTATTTCAGGGACAACCGATCGTCCTTTAGAAATGGGAGCCAGGAATAGCAATGCGAAAATTGAGGGAGCCAGGAATAGCAATGCGAAAATTGAAACATACACAAGTCCCCGTCTGGATCAAGCTAAGACACCTTTCGGTGGAGTTGTGGACTACGGAGGGATTGAGCACAGTGGCGAGTGGAGTCGGAAAACTGTTGTACCCGGATGCCATAACGAGAGCATGCACGAGACTGGACTTCGCTCTTGTATGCATCATGCTAGACATCACCTCGAAATAACCAAATCATATCATTATCATGACCCCGGATGAGAGAGGAGGGGAAACACCATGCAAAGTCGATGTCGAATATGAATGGGTTCCGCCGAAGTGTACGGGTTGCATGAGCTTGGGCCACTCTATCAATAAACTGTCCATTGACGAAACCAGCTAAGCAAACCAAACCATCAGTGTTTGTATATGTACCCAAAGTAGCGGGGCCACGGATACCTAGGAGGGAGGAGAATTTCACTAAAACGTTAAGGGTTCCATGTTGAATATGGCAGTTTGGAATGTTCGTGGCCTGAACAAAAGGGACCATCAGCTAGTAGTGAAAGATCTTGTTGCTGAATTCAGGTTACATTTCCTTGGTATCCTTGAAACCCATATTCTTTTGAATAATGCTTCTCAAATTTAGTCTTTTTTATTACCCCAATGGAAATGGTTTGTGGATTATGTGACGATGGGGAATCGTATTTAGATTGCATGGGATGATAACTTCATTGATGTTGATGTGGTTGAGTTGGGTACACAATTTATATACTATCATGTTACTATTCGAGCACTTCAGGAATCAGTTGACGTTACCATCATTTATGGGGCCACTAAGGTAGCGGATAGACGAGAACTCTGGGACTCTCTGACGACATTGGCCAGACAATGTGTGGATACCCCGTGGTTAGTTGGGGGTGACTTTAATGTTGTTCGGGACCTTAGTGAGGTTTGTGGAGCTTCTGGAGACATACGGCTGGCAATGGAGGAATTTAATAATTGCATCCAGAATGCAGGATTGCTTCCTTTACCCATGCAAGGAGAATGGTATACATGGCACAATTGCAGTGAAGGCCCTCGGAATCTATGGAAACGATTGGATAGGATACTCATTAATGACACATGGATCGATCGTTTCCCCACTTCATCTTACTCGAGCCGGACAAAATACATAAAACCCCCCTGTGTTTTAAAAAGTATGCAAAAAGCACCCACCCTGTTTTCAGAATAGGCTAAAACCCCCCTCATGTTTTGTTTTAGTCAGCAAAAAACTCCCATTCTATTAGAAACTAACGGGAGGTGGAGAAGACGCGCGTCTGCTGCGTCTGGTAGTGTTTTTCTGTGATTTAGGTTGATATTTAATGACTTTTTAGACCAAAATACCCCTCTATGGGTCTATATAACATGCAAAGGGGTTTTTTGCTTGTTTTGTATCTTCCTTTTGCCATTTCTCCCCCAAAAAAAGGTATGAAACTATTTCTTTTTTCTCTTTTATTTTATTTATTCAGTTTAATTTTGGTAATTTAATTATATCAAATTATTTTTTTTATTTCATTTTTGTAGAATGAGCTATTCTAGGAAATCCACTTCAAAAAGAGAAGAAATTATAGATTTGAGATATAAAAATCCAAAGTGCTTTTGTCAAAGAAATGCCACTATTGGAGTTGTTGGTCCGACAAAAGAAAGTGAAGGAAAATTGTTCTACAATTGTAGAGCTGGACAATGCAATTTTTTTAGTTGGTTGTAACCAATCAGTGTATCTCATACAAACTCACAAAGTTTCCAAATGCCAGAAATGGAAGAAGAGGTGGAATCAAATTTAAGAGGTATGGAAGAAAAATTTTCTGAACTGATCTCTGTATGCGAAGACCTGACTGGCAAAGTGAAGCAGCTTGATGACAATCAAAAAATGTTAAAGGCACTAATTGTAGCTATTTTATTTTGCATGATTGTTGTATTATTTAAATGAATTTGTCAATGCAATGTTGTTAAGTGAATTTGTTAGTGTAATGTTAATGAACCTATAATATAAATAAAAAACAGCAAAATGCATCAATGCATCATCACAATTTCCCAACAACAAACAACAAAAACAACCATCATGAATTTCATTTTACTTCAAAATGGACAAAGTGCATTCACTGAAACATGTACACAACTAGATTTTCATCCTGATTTACAACTGTACATCCAAAAATTCTAATTTGCAACCATCAGTTTTGCAAAATCTATCACTAAAACATCATAAAATAAATAAAAATTGAACCTCAATTGCACCTCATACATTTCTTGTGGGCTTTGATGTTCCATCAGTATTTTCATCATTTTTCTTGGTTTGTACTGGCCTATATGAGTTGGCCAAACCCTTTATCAGTGAAGAAATAGATGGATTTCTCTCTGCACAACATTTTCTCTTGAATTGGGAGGACTGATCTGGAGCATCTTGTTGTTGTCTCTTAAGCAATTTAGTTGAAGAAGATATTGGCTTTTTTTGCTTTCTAAGAGCTTTAGATTTTTGCTGTAGTTGCATGAAATTATTTTAGTCCAAAGTAATAAAGTTAAAGGGACATATACTCAATGAAACATTAAGGAAATTACCTGATAAGCTGTTGAGGATTGTGGATGTTCTTGTTGGACAGGTTGTTGAGTTATTTGCTCTGAATGAACAATCTAAAACACAGTAAATGAGACACTGGTGTGAACAAATAAACCAGTAAATTCTACTTTATTAATATAACAAGTGACATACCTGTTCATGTGATGGTTTATGCACATTCAATCCTCTAGTGATAGTCTCACCTAGTGCTATTCTGCTACTCTGTTTAGGAATCTATAAAGTAGATTTTCCATTATAAAAACCTCATAAATTGAAGCATGGTTGGTATGCTAAAATTACGTACCTTAAATTGAAGCATGGTTGGTATGCTAAAATTACGTACCTTAAAAGGTTGTCCTGGGGCTGTTTGAGGTGGTAGTTGAAGTGGAATTGGTGGCTGAACTGGAAGTGGGGGCTGAACTGCAATTTGTGGCTGAAGTGGAAGTGGGGGTTGAACTGCAATTTCGGGCATGGAATCTTGAGATGGTTGGGAATAAATTGGAGGTACCTGTAGCACAAGACAAAGAGTCAAAAATTGGTGTATGGCAGTCAAAAAGCTGATATTAAATTAGTATTACCTCTTCTTGAATTGTCTCATTCTCATCAAAAGGTGGATGGGGTGGGGTATTAGGTCTTCTAGATCCTGATGCACCATGTGACTTGCTGGATCTTTGTCTGCCTTGGTTGGGATTCTGCAAAGACATAATTAAAGTAAGACAAAAATAATTAAAGTTATTAAATAGTATCTGTTAGATAATAAATGAACAAATAATAATTAAAGTAAGGAAAATTACTTGCTTGAATTTGGAATTGGGGTGTGGGGGATTTGTGCAACTTCTTATTCTGTCATTTTCTCATACATATTGCACAAGTGTGGGTAAGACCTCTTCTTGAAGTTGTTTCCCTCACATCATTTGCATCCTTCCTTCTACATTTTTTTGGCCTTCCCATCTTGATTACTACATCAGGAGGATCCACTTTTCCCATTTTTGAATTTTCAAAATCATGCATCCTTGGCACTGGGTGGATCATGTGGCTGTATATCTTTAAATACACTTTCTTCTTGAAGCATTCATCAATGAAATCCTCCACTTTCAGCCTGTGATAATCAATTGCAACTGTAACGTCCGTAGAATTTTTTCACGTAATTGGGAGACTAATTGGTAATTATTAGAAATTTAAATTTAATTAGTAAATGAATTATAGATTGAATTTGGGATATAGTAAAACTTGAATGGATTAAATTGAAGTTCATTATAATATTTTGAGGCAAATTATATTAATTAAGAAAATTAGAAAGGACGAATGGGTATTTTGAGAAAAGTTTAATTAAATAAATAAAATAATAATAATATTATATATATATATATAATATATATATATACACATAAACGTATCATAATAGTAATAATAATAATACTATATAAATATATGTATTTAATATAAGAAAGGATGGGGGTGCCCACCGCCCAACCTCTCATATATATATATATATATATATAATAGAATCCAAACTTTATCCTTACAATTGCATTTTCTCTTTTCGCCTTCAGTGAAGCGCAGCGAGGTAATACTTCATATTTTAATTATTATTAATTTATATAATTATATTATTTAATTAGTTCATTTATTAAATGTTGATTATACTGAGCGGTGAACTATTTAATCGGAGTACTTTATGATTTTGGCTATTTAAATTAGTGTCAAATTAAATATCACAATTGCTATAAAAATGATATAGTTGGTTGATTAAAATATTAGATTTGTTAGATTTAATTATCGTTATAGCTAATTTATACAATTCCATCTGAATGATTAACCAAATATGTAATTCTATGTATTATTGCTTAATTAAATTGCATGGCAACGATAAATTGATAGAAAATTCATAGAAATATTTTGGAAGTTATATTTTAGAAATATTATGTTATTAATGAGGGAAAATGAGGTTTCA
>NW_011628153.1:28252-39178 GCF_000512975.1 Sesamum indicum | reverse complement strand
TTATTAAAAATGATAGTTATAAATATATAAGGGGTTTGATTAAGTGAATTTTTATGAATTATTTGGTAAATTAAATATATTGATTATACGTATAATATTCTATTATAGGATTTGACGACAAAGTAGCGGGTTGAGCAGTGCCTCGTGAAATTGAAGCATTTTGGGATATAAGGTAAGTATAGCTAATTGGATATATATATATAGCTATATGTGTAGTATTGTATATATTATATGTATTAGTTTCTTGGATATGATCGCGAACTTGGATTTATATTTATATGCATTGATTGTGTATATTGATTGTTTATATAATTAATTATGGATTATTTATTAGATTAGCATAATATCAGTGAAATTGTTACTATGTGTTATGATTATAATGTAGGGACATGCGGGATATGATTATGTGATGGTTGTATAATTGATTGTTGTATGAAATCGAATTGGGAGCTATTATTGAGGAAGTAATTATTATAAAAAATAGAATGATGATTGTGAATTGAAATAAAAGATGATACTTACCTAGTGGAAGCACAGTCAATAGTTTATGAAAATATGATTGATGATGATGTGATTGATAATGTGATATGAGAAATATCTTAATTAAGCTAGGTACCATGGCGTGTAGGGTACCGGGGTATTCCGAGGCAGCGGGGAATATCCTGTGCTGTATATGATACGATGATGGCCGGCGAAACCATTGACTGTACTTCAGCTAGAGTAAGTGGGGCCCTTAACTAATAAATGATAACGAATGAATATTATGTCGTGGATTGATTTACAGTTGTGAGTATGTATTACTGTTTATATCTAATGTTGTTATATGACGAATGACTGTTGTCGATGTGACTGCATGTACGTGAATCTTTGTCTGTGTATATATATAGACTGATCAGCTATACTTATTGAGTAGGCAGCTCATTCCTTGCCACGTACTTTTCAGGAAATAGGTCACACTGATTAGCCACATTGGACTTTGAGCGGTGCCGTCGTCTTTATTAGGTGGGTCAGCCGTGATATCTGAAGTCAGAGTTTTTGATTGTTGGGTTGTTAAATATTCTGGTCTTTTATCGGGATTTGTGTTTAAAGTTGTGGTATTTGATTGTTGGGTTGTTAAATATTCTGGTCTTTTATCGGGATTTGTGTTTAAAGTTGTGGTATGATTTTCCCTGAGATTATGTACATGAGAACATGTAGTGAGTGTAAATATAACTTTTGGTGGTATATATTATCTTTTGTGATATATAATATTATATTGATAAATTAGAATTTATTTTACGGGTTGAAAGAGAATTACTTATAGAATGAGTTTTGATTAAAGTAAGGATGAAATAGTGATAATTAGATGTAGCGAGTAGGGGGTGCTACAGCAACAATGGCATGACAGCAAGGATATCCCACAAGCTGAAACATGCCACAACTGCAAAACTTCTCCTTGAGGTAAACTATGTGGTTTTGCATAAAATGCATTACCTCGTATTTGTCTTCCCCTGCCCAAGAAGAAAAGCAGTTTCTACTCTCCAGCTTTTGCACTTCAGTTTTCTTCATGATATTAAGACAAACAACCCCCTCGTATTTTTCCATCCCCTCTCTTTTCACTTGAATTCTTCCCATGAACTTCTTCCTTATCCATTTAAACATCTGAATTATTGGTAATTCTCTTGCCTCTAGGATAATATGATTGAAGGATTCGTTCATGTTATTCACAAGCACATCACAGTTTGTCTCAGTTGGGAAGAAACATTTTGCCCAATGTACTGGAGGTATTTCAGCCAACCATTCGTATGGTGTTTGTTTAGCATCTTTTTTTGGATATATTTTTTCAATCTCAGTCATTGTTTTTAAGTGTTGATTAACACTGTAAGTTGATGCAGCTTTCCAAAACATTTTTTTTCAGTTGTTGCCCTTTAAATTTTTCTTTAAAATTATTGTACATGTGCCTCAAACAGAATCTGTGTTCAGCCCCAGGTGCCAGTTCAGCAATGGCCTCTAGTAACCCCTTCTGCCTATCTGAAATGAAGGCCCATCCCCTCTTATTTTGTGACCCTATATCTCTAAGCAAAAGGTTCAAAAATCACTCCCAACTATCATATTTCTCAACCTCTATATACACAACAACAATTAGATAAATGTTGTCATTTGGATCCTTCCCAATAGCAGCCAACAACTCCCCTTTGAATAACCTCTTTAGAAAGCACCCATCCAACCCAATTAATGGTCTACACCCCTCAACGAAACCATCTCTCATGCCTCTAAAGCAAAAATACATTCTTTGTAAAACAGGTAGATTCACTTCTTTGTTCAGCTTCATTATTAAAGAGCTCCTAGGATTATGTTTGACTATTGTATGACAGTAGTCATAAAGTCTTGCATATTACTCTTTCACATCACCTGTTACCAATTTGAGAGCATGTTTTTTGGCTCTATAAACTTTATGAGTTGAAACGTCAATCTGCAATTCTCTTCTGACTTTGTTCTTCAATGATTGAAGAGACTCATTTGGATTGTCTTTTACAAACTTTTCAATTACTTTACCAATGTACTTGTAATTGGCTTGCTTATTTTCAACTTTACGTGCACAGGTATGTTCTCCCTTAATAGACTTTATCTGAAATGTTGTGGATTCATCATTGAAGATGCCCTCAACTTCCAATTACACCCATTCAAGTTGCAACTATCAAGTGTTTTTCATTCTTCACCAAACTTCAAATCCCATCCCCTCCTCACAGCCCAATCCCTCAGCACATCCCTAAATTTGGCTCTTGTCTCAAACTTCATACCTACTGTCAAATCTACTTCAGCCATATTCATCATCTCATCCCACACTGGATACCCATCTCCCTCATTACCCAACTCTTCATCCTCACAATCAGTAAACCTCTGTCCATCTCCCCTACTAGTCCCTTCACCCCTCTCATTTTGTTGCTCTTGCTGTTTTTTTTTCCTTTCTTTCTCTCACTAAAGACCTAGAGTCTTTAGCATTGTTCTTATGTAGTTCTTATGTAGCATCCTATAGACCCTCTAAATCCTCTAACATCCATGAAGGGCAATCAGAACTAATGATGAATCAGAATTTGACTCATCATTTTCTACCTCTCTCTCAACCCCTACTTCCTCACCCTCTACACCCTTATTGTCACCATCAGCCCCATCCTCAACCCCTACACCCTCATTATCACCCTCAGCCCCTTCCTCAACCCTTACTTCTTCACCTTCTACTCTCTCATTGTCACCCTCAGCCCCATCCTCCACCCCTACACCCTAATTTTCACCCTCAACCCCTACTTCTTCACCCTCTACTATCTCATTGTCACCCTCAGCCCCATCCTCCACCCCTACACCCTCATTTTCACCCTTAGCCCCTTCCTCAACCCCTACTTCTTCACCCTCTACTCTCTCATTGCCACCCTCAGCCCCATCCTCCACCCCTACACCCTCATTTTCACCCTCAGCACCTTCCTCAACCCCTACTCCCTCAAAAACAAATCTTGCACTCTCATTTTCAGCATCAATTCCCTCATTCCCTGTTTGTTCAACATTATATTGTAATAGTGGCATAGAATTTTCACAATGAAGAACATTACCACTAACATCTGTAGACAACAAAGGGCCTGTTTTTTCTTCAATATAAATTGATATAACATTACAACCTTTATAGTCTTTTAATAACTCTCTAATATACCCTCATCCCCTTCTAACTTCTTTATAGACATTTGTAATGTTTGTTGAGGAAATGAATAATAAATTACTATGTTACTACCCTTGCCCCCAGCTTTAGTGTATATTGTTAACAGGTTATCATAGAATAATCTTTCTTTATCAACTCCTGGAAAAAAGACAGTATATCCCCCAACATATCTAATGGTTGGTACCCATTCTATGACCCCACCTAACCACAGAAAAAAGTCTGCATAGTCTCCCAAAACCATTCTCTGCAAATTAATTAAGAAATTAATTTAGTCATAACATATAAAATTAACAAGAAGTATTACAGAAACTGTAAAAATTTCTATGATTAACCATTATTACAAATTTAAAATAATAGTAAATAAATATTAAGTATGCAAGGTTGACTCACGGTACAAATGCAAATAAGTTTGTTCATGTGAATAAATCTCATCCAACAAAAACTACAACAATTATAAACCAACTCCACCAGCCACATGTTCCCTGTAAACTTGTATTATGTATTGATTGCACATCTCCACCACCCTACAACTCTTTCTCCAAGCACATTCGCACCAAAGAAATTGAAAGTGTAAACATTTATTGAAAACAATTAACACACCCATCAAGGCATCTCTTCTCGAAACTTGAAAGATATGTATTTATTTGATGAATAAAACAATATCACCGTATCAATATCAGATTCTGAAAACAACAAATAGAATACCAAATAAAAAGTTCGCATATATATATATATACCAAACAGAGAGAAAGAGGACATGGATTCTAGAATAGCAAATAGAATACCAAACAAAAATAGAAAAATTTCTGTAAACTCTGCAAGAATTACAACAATTTCTCAAAAAACATAAAAAAATTTAAACTTATCGGTTCTTCTTCAACAACACGAACGAACTCTCCTCTCCTCGAGCACAAACCCTAAATCTAACTTAAAATCTAAATCAGTATTTTTCGTTCTATTTAGGGTAAAGAAACACATATTTTTTGATCAAATTCCCTCGTTTTCTCCCTCTCAATCGCAAACCCACAAAACCCTAGTTTTTTTACTTTGGTAATTCTAGTCTCGCTGTAACTCTTTCTCTCTCTTCGAATTCACTCTTTGACTGTAGTCAAAGAGCAGTAAAGACAGCAAGGTTATAACGGTCAAATTAGGAAGAAAAATGACGTCGTTAGTGCTCGTTTTGAAAAAGGGCACGTGAGCTGACTACAACAAAACAAGAGGGGGGTTTTAGCCTATTCTGAAAACAGGGGGTGCTTTTTGCATATTTTTTAAAACACAGGGGGGTTTTATGCATTTTTTCCTACTCGAGCCTTACGCAGCGTACCTCGGATCACTCACCGATGGTCCTGTATGGGGACCGACAACAGCAGTTGGGAGGTATGTTTCGATTTGATAATTATCTTACCCTCTCACCAGAACTCATTCCTAGTGTGCAGAGCGTTTGGCAGCATAAGATAGTTGGCATACCGATGTTCGCGGTGACTTGAAAACTAAAAGCTTTGAAACCAATTTTTCGAGAACAGAGGAGGAATAAAGGTGATTTATCGCACAATGTGCAGTTAGCTAAGGGTTTTCTTGAAGCGGCACAAATCCTGGTCAACTCGAACAGACAGGAGGACTTGTTCTTATACCTAGAGCATTCTTGTCGAATGGTTTTGGCCATGGCGGTGAAGCTAGAGCAAATCATGCTTCGTTAGAGAGCTAAAATGGAGTGGATGAAGGGGGTGACCAATGCTCCATGGTTTTTTTTTCACAAGATTGCGCAACGAAGGACAACAAGGAGAATCTTGCAAATTAACGATGCACATGGAGTCACCTATATGGAGCAGCAAACGGTGGTAAATGAATTTGTCTCCTTCTTCCAAAACCTGCTAGGAGGAGAGAGACAACGGGATGTAGTTGATATCCGGTTTCTTAGACCATGGGCATGACATTTGCTGACAGACGACGAGGCCAACTCTGTCTTATTGCCTTTCACCCCGGTTGATGTTAAACAGGTAGTATTTGATATTGCTGAGGATAAAGCGTCGGGGCCTGATGGGTACTCATCAGGTTTCTTTAAAGCGGCATAGCCGATTGTGGGACAGGAGGTAAGGGAAGTGGTGTTGGATTTCTTTAATACCGGGAGGCTCTTGAAACAAATCAACACCACATTGCTGGTTCACTCCCTAATGTCCATAAGTGATTTTCGACCCATTTCTTGATGTAATGTGCTTTATAAGATTACCGCCAAACTCATTGTCCAACGATTGAGTGTGGTTGGACAAACTCTCATTAGCCCCTGCCAAACGGCGTTTGTGCCTAACAGAAGTATCAGTGATAATATCATGCTAGCCCAGGAATTCTTTTCGGGATACAACCAGACCCGCCTTCCTCCCAGATGTGCGCTGCAAGTGGATATTAGAAAGGCGTATGATATTTCTGTCAGCTGTTCTTGAGCTATTTGGGTTCCCGAACATATTTACCAGGTGGATTGAGGAATGTGTCACTACAGCATCTTTCTCAGTCGGGCTCAATGGAAAGCCCCATGGATTCTTCACGGGAGTTAGAGGGCTACGACAAGGGGATCCTCTTTCATCGTACTTATTTGTGCTCGTCATGGAGGTGCTACACTTGGGTTTTCTCCAGTTGATTGATCAAGAAGGCCCTTTTACGTTTCACTGGAAATGCAAAGCAGCGTGTGTGTTCCAACTTGGGTTCGTTGACGACCTACTATTGTTAAGCAAGGCTGACATTACATCCATCGAAGTTTTCAAAATGGGACTTGATCGATTTGCTGGATGGTCAGGGCTGAAGGTGAACGTCCAAAAGAGTCATCTTATCATCTCAGGGTCAACATAGGGACTGAGAGAAGATATGCTGACTTTACTTGGGTTCCAGGAAGGGCAACTGCCGATGAGGTACCTTGGTCTTCCTCTCCTATTTTTTAAATTGTCTTTTTCGGATTGCCAACTGTTATTGATAAAAATTGACCAACGTGTTGCTGGGTGGGAGGGGCTTGCACTTTCATATGCCGGAAGAGTGCAAATTCTAAAATCTGTGCTCACATCACTTAGTGTTTATTGGGCCTCTGCATTCATTTTGCCGAAGAAAATCATTAAAGAAATTGAGAAAAAACTACGAGCTTTCTTATGGAAAGGAACGGGGAACAGTGGATACGCAAAGGTAGCATGGAATGACGTGTGTCGGCCTGTTGAGGAGGGAGGCCAAGGAATCAGGGATGTTGCTACATTAAATCAGGCATTAATGAGCAAGAAACTCTGTGATGTAATCCGATGCGAGAGGACATCAATTTGGGTGGACTGGTTGTACGCTAGTCGGTTACAGAACACCTCTATTTGGACAGTACGGGATGATAGGGGTTCATAGGGTTGGAGGAAATTGCTACGTCTTTGAAGTTACATTCGCCCAGTGGTGGATTACTGTATTGGAGATGGAACGAGTATCTATATATGGCAGGATCCATGGCACCCTCTTGGGTCACTTATTGATAGATTCCCACGCGCTCCGAACCTATTGGGACTGGATTTGTCGACCAAGCCTAGCTCGATCATTTGTGGAGGTGAATGGCCATGGCCTACTATCACGGATTTCGAGTGCCTCGAAATAACTCATGTACTACCTCCAATCCATGGAGAAGTAGACAGTATTATTTGGAGAGTGGACGGTGGACAACCCTCAACTAAGGTCCTTACTAGATTATTTGATCCACCAGGAACGAAAATAGATTGGGCTTCCCTACTTTTGGGCTCCTGTAAGATCCCTCGTCACCTCTTCATTTTATGGATGGCAATTCTTGGCAAACTCCCAACGACGGACAAACCATGGCTATCTCATCCCAGTGATTGTGTCTTGTGTGATGAGGCGATGGAGAATCATACTCACCTTTTCTTCCAATGCCAATATAGTAGACGGTGCCTTTCCGAGATCCGCAAATTAGTTCGATTCCCATGGCCCAACCGAGATTGGGCAAATGACATTGATTGGGCAGCACGAAAATGGAGGGGCAAGCACATTGTCAACCTTGCTTATAGAGCATTGCTAGCTTCTTGTGTTTACCATATTTGGAGGGAGAGGAATCTAAGACGATTCAAGCATCAACAAAGAACAGTGACCACTTTGGCCTCCTTGATTGTTAATGATGTAAAGCAGAGGATACTTAGTATTAATCTAGCTTACTCGGTTAGCACATGTGCCTTATACAGACTATGGCATATCCCATGATGTGTCACGGGAGAAACCAACTCATGAACACACTGTTGTACTATTTTTATTTAGTTAATGAAATTTATATTTACTCAAAAAAAATATGTTTTCAGAAATATGACTAAAGAGTGATCATAACTCCATCATATGAATCAATCCGCTGACTTCTAAAATAAATAACAATAGCAATATTGTTTTGCTATGCCATCTTTTCACAACAAAATAAAATATATATATAAAAACTTGAGTTAATAACATTTATAACAAAAACAACCAAATATATAAATATAAAAAAAAAATTAGTGAAAGGAACTTACTATGCTAGTTTTGATTGTAAAAATCCTCGATTGAAAATGTCAAATAAAATAAAATAGAATTTTGGGTCAAATGCACTTTCCACCCCTAAAGTATACATAAAATCGTCATATATACCCCTTCAAACTATAAAATATAACAAACTCCCTCATAATATAGACCAAAAATTTTATAACAAAAATACCCTTATTGCTTGCACCCTCTAAAATATGTTTATTATAGTCATCACTAAAAAACGTAATCTGAATTATTATAACTTTTTATTTAAAATAAATATTATCCAAAATTTATAATTTTTGTAATTAGTATGAAAATTTGAATAAACTCTATAAATTTTCAATTCATTTATTTTATATAATTTCTAAAAATTTACATAACTTTTATTTTGTATTGTTATATATAGTGAAGTTTTTTTCTAGAGGAATTGTCAACATCATCTAAAAAATTATTTTGAACATTTATGTATACGTACTATAAAATATGCTACTTTGTTGATATAATTAATCTATAATATTTTATTATTTTATGAGTGATGATATGCTATATTTTAAATATTTGTGCATGTAATTTAATATAAAAAATATTTGTACATGTAATTTAATATAAAAAATATATAAGTTATATAATATTTTATTATTTTTTATGAGTGATGTGTTTGCAAACCAGTTGGGGAAGGGGGCCAAGGAATTAAAGATATTGGTATTCTCAACCGAGCCCTAATGACAATGAAACTGTGTGATGTCATTGGATGTGACCGAACGTCTATTTGGGTTGAGTGGCTACAGCTCGGACGACTACGAAATAATTCCATTTGGACAGTTAACGAGAAGGGAGGATCGTGGGGTTGGAGAAAGCTGCTTCGTCTACGCAGACTTATCCAACCAATTGTGAAGTTTCATATTGGTGATGGTAGGACCTTCTCTCTTTGGAAGGATCCATGGGATCACCTTGGACCCCTGATCACTAGATTTCCAAAAGGACCGAGATTACTTGGGCTAGACGATTCCATCAAGCTCCATACGGTTATTGATGAGGGCTAATGGCACTGGCCCCTCATCACAGATTTGGAATGCCTTAAGATTATCTATACATTACCCCAGATTCATGAAGGAGATGATAGAATCATTTGGCGTTTTCTGGATGGGCGACTCACCGCCCAAGCTCTTTACCGACTTGTCAGCCCGACTGGACCGAAAGTAGGCTGGTCTTCACTACTTTCAGGTTCGTTTGAAGATTCCACGGCATACTTTTATCTTATGGATGGATATTTAGGAAAAATTACCAACGACGGACAAACCATGGCTCACACACATGCGAGGATGTATACTTTGTGATGAGGATGCAGTTGAGACACATTCTCATTTATTCTTCCAATGCCGCTTCAGCAGAAGATGCCTTTCAGCAATACGAGAAATTATTCGATTCGGCTGGCCCAATCGAGCATGGGCAACGGATGTGGAATGGGCAGCGAGAAAATGGAGAGGGAAGCATATTATCATTGCTGCTTACCGAACGTTACTTGGATCATTCGTTTACCACTTATGGCGTGAAAGAAACTGCAGACGGTTCCAACAAACTGAGCACACGACAAATGTATTGGCTTCTTTCATTATCGACGATGTTAGGCAAAGAATTTTGAGTATTAATATCTCTAGTTCCATTAGTACATGTGCTCTCTATAGACTATGGCGTATCCCTTGGCTTGTCGAGGGGTAACCAATTCACTGTTGTACTGTACTATTTCTACATAATGAAACTTACCTTTACTCAAAAAAATATTTTATGAGTGATGATGGATTCTTCTTAAGCCTATCATACAATATTGCTGTACCTTGGGCAGGTTCTTATAGTATGGCCTATATAATTCAAACTACTATATTTTAAATATTTATGCATGTAATTTAATATAAATATTATAAGTTATATAATATACTTTTTTATAAAATTAAATTGAGCTTGTAAATAATTTTCTTTATAAAACATATTTTCATATTGAACTTGTAAATTTTTTTTTATGTATTATATAGTTTATATAAAGCTATACATTTTGAACATTATTGTTTAAATAAAAATTTGAGTAAACATTTTAAAATTACTAAAAGTAGTTTTGAGAGAATTTTTTTTAATTAAATATACTTAAAAAGTGAAACAAAAAAATATAAAAATAAGTTAAAAGGGTGTTTTGTTCTATCAACACTAAATTATTTTTTTACGAGGACTTTTGTTATAATAAACATAATTCAGGGGTCAAAATGTATAATAAAAATTTTATAATTTTGTAAAAGGTTTATTAGCGGTAAGATGGTCGCATGGTAAAACATCTTTCAACTCTCTCCTCTTTCTCTCTCTCTCTCTAGGGTTTTGTTTTTCATCGATTGCACGAAAAATTCCCCAATTGGTCGTATCTATTCGATCGAAATGGTAAGCAAATGCGCGTTCCTGATTTCCAATTAGCTTATACGCTATTGTTGGCTTACCCATTTTATATCTCGTGCTGTGATTTATCGAATGTTTTGGTTTAATTTTGTAGGAAAATGGAGGCGGAGATTTGGAGGCGAAAATTGAGATGTTGCTGAATGTGGAGAAGCAGATGAGGCAAGTGGGTGATGTTGCAGGTACGAGGAAGGCCGTCACACCTCTTGAAATTCTTCTTCTCACACCTCAAACAATACCCCTCATTTTCTCCCTCCAAGAAAGCCAAAGCCGGCGAAGGAGAG